>NC_056732.1:611210440-611367940 GCF_019279795.1 Protopterus annectens | reverse complement strand
GGAGATGGATAATTTGACTTAAAGTAAACCTGGATGCCACTTTAGGAATAAAATAATAATTAGTTCTCAAAGAAACCCTGTCTATGTGGAAAATGAGATAGGGTTGACTCATCATAAGAGCTTGCAATTCAGATACATCTCTTACAGAGGTCAGAGCAATCAATAAAATAGTTTTGCATGTTAAAAACTTCAAGTCAGCCTAAAGAGCTGGCTCAAATGGAGCAAGTGTACATTTCTCTAACATATGATTAAGATCCCAAGGAGGAGCCACCAATTTTCTTGGCAGTCTCTTATGCAAAATCCCGCTCAAAAACATTTCCACATGAGAATGCCTCAGAAGAGGGGGTTCCATGGGCAGACATGCTGATAGCAGACAAATGAACCTTGACAGAGGAGTAAGAAAGGTCATCGTATAGTAACGCAGACAAACATTGTAAAACCAGAAAAACACTAGCCCTAAATGGGTGCCGATTATGTTCTTGGCACCAACTAGAAAATGTTTTTCATTTGCTAATATATGATTTTTCTAGTAGCCTTCTTGTATCCATTAGTACCTGCTGCACATCCTCGGCAAACAGGTGCCTAAAGGAAATTAAGACCCTATCATCCAGGCAGTCAGTTGAAGCTGATTTGTTCAGGATGTATCAAACACCCCTGTTCTGATGTGAGTAGGTCCATTCTGTGAGGGAGCATGTGGTAATTGCAGCTGCCCATTTCCTAAAGAAGGGAGAAACACTGTTGCCTAGGTCAGATGGGAGTCATGACAAAGATCTTGAGAGATTTGTTCTGAATCTTCGGAAGTATCCTGAATATGGAAATGCATACAGGAACATTTCTGTCCAAGCAAAGAAAAGGTTCTGTCTTCCAGGCCTTCTTGCATGGAGTCCTGGAGCACAATTGCACCAGCTGAATGTTCAGAGAGGAGGCAATGAGGTGTATATGAGGAACTCTCCACAGAAGGATCAAATCTTGGAATGCCCTCAATCTAGTTTCATATCATGAGGAACTACGTTTGTCCTGCTCAGCTTGTCTGCCACAAAGCTTTGCCCTGACAGGATGTAAGATGCCTATAGAGTGAGACTGTGCTGTAAATCTATATCGCAAGCTAACATGGCTACTCTGCAAAGTGGGTAAGACTTGGTTCCCCCTTGCTTGTTTATGTACCACATGACTGTGGTATTGTTTGTAACAACCTGAAGAGGTCCAGGGGATTCAGACAGTTGAATATCTTGATTAGAGCAAGCATTACTTTTATATTTATGTGCTTGCATATGTCCTTGTTGTCTGAAATACCTTGCTATTTTATCCTCCCGGATACTGCTCCCCAAGCAAAGTCCAAAGTGTCTGCAGTAACTGACTGCTCTGGAGCAGATTGAAGAAGGAGAGACCTGGATTTAGGAATATTTGCTATCTCCACCAAGTAATTTCTATTCTGACAAATCCCATATTAAGGATGCTGGTGCTGGGACCAAACAAACTCCAGATACCATTGTATCTTTCTCATGTGAAGTCTTGCCAGGTGTATTCTAACCCTTGAAATAGATCTAGATATAGATCTATTTTTCCTATGGAAGAAAAGCAGTTTGACCTGAGGTATCTAGCAGACATCCCAGGAACACAATCCTCTGTGATGAAATCAAATAATTCCTTGGAATGTTCTCTTGGAATTCCAGCTTCATGTAAGAGATGTCTCACACAAGAGTGAGAGACTCCTGATACTTTGAAAAAGACTATTCAAAGATAAGCAAGTCATTGATATGGAAACATGTGGATACCCTGTAGCCTCCAATGAGATATAACTGGAGCTCAACACTTTGTGAACACTCTTGGTGCAGTGGATAGCCCAAATGGTAAGGCAAAAAGTAATTATGAGATCAAGACACACAAAACCTTAATAAATGCCTGAAGTCTGTATGATAGGAATGTGATGATAAGCATCTTTTAAATCTAGTGTTACAAGAAAACTTAAATGAGGAAAAAGAGGTAACAGGTTATGAAGTGACATCATTTTGAACTTGGGCACAATTTCAAATTGTTTTAGGAAAGAAAAATCCAGAACTCATCTCCAGGCATTTTCTTCCTTTCGCACCAAAATGTCTTTGAATAAAACGTTTCCCAAACTGGGAAGGAGGAAGTGGCTGTATTAATTCCTGGGACAACATACATTGAAGGACAGGGAGAAATAGAGCAGTCTGGTCTGGTGGATGAGTAATTACTCCTTGAAAGGGAGGAATTTCTTCCCACAGCCATCTGCAATATCAATGAATGGATTACAGAACCCAGAGACAGAGATGTAGATTCAGAAGTTCTGGAATGGAAAATGGATTGCCAGAGTGGGAGGCAGGGATCTGGTCCCTTAAATAGTCATTTTTGACTTGTTAGATTTTCCTTTGTGTTGGTGGATTCCTGCCTTATTTTAGAACCTCCTTACCATTGCTTCTAGAATGTCTGTTTACCAGCATTTTGCTGAGACTGTTTATTTTATTTCTTACCAAAACTGGACAATGGGTTAAAGAATCCTTTGGAAAATGGCTGAGAAATCTGAGAGATTCCCTTAATTAGTTTATTCCTCAAATCATACTTTTGATAACCTCCCCAGCAGAGCATCCAAAAACTAACTCTCTGTCCAAAGGAAAATTTAAAATCTCATTTTTTCACATCCTCTGGAAGGTTCTGAGACTGTAGCTAGGCAAACCTCCTCAAAATAGTACCAGTTTCCATAGCTCTGGAAGAAGTATCAGCAATGTCATACACACACTTTAAAGAATGAGTTGTGACCTGTTGAATGGAAGAAACTAAACCATTAAAGCAGATTTTTCTTCACAAGAAGAAATTGCAGACAAAACATCCCTCATACTTCCACAATTAGTCAGAATATATTTTAACCTATAAGCATGACAATTCAAAATTCTAAAAATCAAAGTTGCTGAACCATACACATTTTCCAGTGCTTATCAATTATTTTACTATCCTTGTCAGAAAGTGAAGGATTGGAATTAACTAAACGTTTAGCAGCAATAGGATTAACTAAAGCTATAGCTGCTGGATCAGGTTTCAGATGGGTGTATAAAAATGTAAAAGATTATACAATCATTCTGCCTTTTCTGGGTTAGAAGGCTGACTATCCGGGAAATTGCAGGCAGACACAGAAATATCCTCCAATACAGACCGCACCTGAGGGATGGTGAAATGTCCTCAAAATTCCATTTGTAACAGCTCATAGTATTTTCTGAGGGGCTGATAAATCAATGAAAACAATGGCACATTCTGGAAATAGTCTCAGAAAAAGAGAAATCCTCACAGGAAGAATCAGATACCATGCTTTCCTCTGAATCCGAATTAGAAATCTGAGAATTAAACCCTGTCTGTGTTCTTTCATCTGCTTGTTCAGATTCAGAATATTGAAGCTTTTCAGGAAAAAAGGCATCCTTTTTTCTTTTGCCAGAAACCACCTTATAAGAAGGATCAATTGCCTGAATTAGACCCTGAACCAAACCTATTAAGCTAGTCCTATCCATTTCAGCAGAAGTATGTATGTGTTTAGCTTTCTGTTTATTTTTTGACAGGAAATATAAGGCCAACAGGGTTGTTAATAACAGAAGCAGCTTCCCCAGGGATGGACACAACATTCTTCTGAAGAGAGAAGACTTCCCTGCTCTCTCTCACAGAACCAACAAGAATGGCTCTACCTTCCCCACTAACGAGTCCTGAATATAGTCACAGTGGACTTGGCTTAAGGTCTATATTAGTTATAGCTGCTAAACCAGAGGGAACCACAGTAAAAAAATTACTGATCTAAGGAACCAGATTTGGCCACAAAAGAATCACCCACTTATGGCTGAGATAAATTCCTAGCCGACTGTGATAGCCAAGGCTGCTTGCTTAACTTTTTCTTTTTGTGTTTGAAAGAAGTGCAAACCATGGGACTAGTACTTTGTTCTGTGGTTAAGTTGAAAATTATGCCTCTTTATGTGAGAAAACAAGCAGCACAAGCTGGTAAAATTTTAAAGTTCTAAAAAGTCACCTTTTCCCAATAAAACACTGTAAAAGCACTTTAATACACTTTGCCAGCCCCCAAAAATAAAATAAACACATTTTCCTGGGAAAAAGTCGTTTTAAACTATTTTAACAACTTTTAAACCGAAAGCTAAAAAGTGCACTCACATTTAAAACTACAATTAATTCTCAATACTGTACATTGGAACAGAGACTCCTAGTTGAAATAACTTTCCTAACCAGGAAAATTCATCTAAATAATAAATTTTTAAATGTGGAAGGTGTTTCCCCAAAGGGAACTTACTTGCCCATCAATGGGCCAGCACAAGCTGATTGCTGATCATCTAAAGCCTGCAGAGGAGTCCTGTCTTCAGTGGCAGGAAACCTCTGAAGGGCTTGGTGCAAAAACCTGTGTTTTTATGCAGCGCATTTCGAACTGCCTAATAGTTTGAGTGCATGGAAGGTGCCCTGTCAGTGGTTATATTCTTGTCAGGATATAACCCATATAGCTAAGGCCTCTGCAGCAGAGATCAATATGATGAATATCAGAATACAAAACACAGAGTCTCATGGAATGTTGCTATGCATAATTAAGCAGAAGCAGAGCATTTAACTCTAGGAGCTAAACTATGTGGTATGAGTGAAAATTCTTTGAATTGCCCTTGGGTTAGATTTAGCAGATTCTGGGAGATGAGCTGCAACATAAACTTTTCTAGTTCTTTTCTTAGACACAGTTACATTGAATATGCTTCCTGAAATCAGGAAAGGATATCTTTTCAATATTCCTTGGTGAAATTCAGATGGTGGTAAAGTCACTAAGAAACAGTAAATTGCCATGGTGAGATGGGCTTCAAACAGATGTGTATAAATAAATGAGAAAGAATACAACAAAAGAGCTGTTGAAGGGTAGTAGAAAAGGTTCTACTCATGATTCATAGCACAAACCATGACCTAAAATTAATGATACAACATTACCTTAGCCTGCACAGAAAGAACCTTCTGTAATATTGCCTCTGCCTTATGAAAAACAAAATGTCTAACCCTTATACTATTTATTAAAAAGCTTAAGGCTCATTTGGCAAATGAACCCTGCGATTGCTTCAGAGATGCATGCTAAAATGCCAGGAATTCTCTTCCTTTGTACTAGTATTAATATTTCAGACTTTTCAGTGTTGTGCATAGCAGACTGTGTGACAAATAACTGGAATCATATGAATCTATGTATACCTCAAAAGGTTTTGACATACTAGTTAAATATATTAAAATGATATTCGATGTATTTAGTATGAATGTTGTACTACATATGAACTGATATATGTACTTCTGTGGTGAACTTTGCAATTGTTCTTCAGTTGGTACAACTAACACAGTCTACATATCAAGTTCACCTTGATAAATACTGCACTTTTCCTTGAATTTTTATTGATTTGTACTTAGTATGCTACTGAGTAACAGCATTCGTCTGCCTGATGCATTCCTTTTATGAAGAAAAGATGGAGGTCTTATATGTATTATATTTTATATTAGTTTACTTTATGTTAGTTTTTTTACAGGGGTAAGGCATTGACCAAGCCCAATCAATTTCAGGCCCAGCCCAAGACAATGAAACAACAACATTATTCAAACAGATGAGTTCCATAACATAATGTAAGACTAAAACAGAGTGAAGAAGAAGAAGAAGGGAAAAAAAAAGGTTAGTTATGGAAGATAAAGAATGTGACTTCTGAATAAATAATGTATACATAAATTCTGTTGCAGTTAAAGAGAAATTTAGATTTATCTGGAATAGTACCTTCCTTGACTATTTTGGTGTAAATCTGGTATGCTCCCACTGGGAAACAATTCATGTGAACCTTAATGAGGTCATCCAAATGATAAGAAACATTACAGAATGCTAGTAATTGTTGTATTGCTCCTGAAGCAAGGGATCCTGGGAATAATAATGTCCTTTGAGAATATTAGGTGGCTACAGAAAGTTAAACTAGCAGTGTGGCTATACTGAGGTCCTATGGCCTGGAGTGTGGTAACAATTCAAACCTAGCTGTCTATATCTGTAAAGCAAATAATAGTTATGGCCAGCTCCATGTTTGCAAATGTATAATGCCCTGATTATGACCAAAGCAATCCAAGTTTGATTCACATCCTAAGTGTTTATTAGATGTTGTATTGGGAAGAAATGGAATGATGATACTTGCCTGCTCATAGAGTGACATTCATGGAAAGCCAGCTAACCCTCATTACCCCACTGGAGACCAGAATATGAGACGGTGCTTGCTAGGAATATAGACAGGACTTGGGAGGCATTGGCAACAATTTAAAGTGGGCAGTGACACTTCTAGACCACTCCTTATAACACAGAGTAGCCTACAAAATATGTCAACATGTATGGAGGTAGTCCCTCTGCCTACACACCAGACAGCACCAGACCCAATCACAGTGTGGCATCATTCCTCAACTGCTTCACGCTTGAGTCACCAGCATGTTGTGCAGCCCTGCATCATCTGTCTGGGAGGAACTATGTCCCTGCCCTGATGAAGAACTGAATGATGGTCCAAGGAGAAAGTGAGAGAGTGAAGTCAGCAGTGGTACTGCTGAAGTAAAGCCTACTCACCACAGGCTAAACACATTAGCTACTGATGCACAGGAGCAACACACAGTAAAAACAAATGCAATCATGGATACTCTGATTAATACATTCATACCAAAAATCCTGAAAAACATCTGATTTTTTTGGATCACACATATCTTGGTTAAAGAGTTGAGGGTAGACTGGAAGCAAGTGGTTAACCCAGTTGCTCCTCCTGGCATCTACATATAGGTTCATAGGTTCAAAGGAGGTTACTAGGCTAATGGCCTTTACAAGTCTAGCCATGTAAAAACCACAAGTACCCTAGATGACCATAGTTAGATTGTCAATTGTTTGCAGAGTGATACTATGATCAGCGCCGAATGCCCCCTGTCCATGCGGACCATAGGTGCCACCCCAGGAGTGAATTTGCAGTTTCCCATACAATCTTCAAGGGTGCACTTAAATAGCATCATTGAGGAGCTCTGCTTCACATGAAGTGGGACCTTATTCCAGAGAAGCAATCTCTGGGAGACATATCTTTCTCTTGCACAAGTTATATTAATTTTGCAGGCCAGGTTGAGATATCTGGAGCGAGTGGCGCTTGACCCATTTAATCTGTGGATGTGCAACATTTGCATTAGGGCAGGGTCATGACTGCTCTGTAGGCCAAGCACAGGTCACTTCTCAGCAGCCTATATGATACAGAGTACAGTGATAGAGTTTTCAGTGTTTCCAGGCCCTGAATTCACTTGGTTAGAAATCTCTGTGGTCTCTCCAGCTGCTGCAGGTGTCTGGTGAGGTACATAAAGAAGGGAGCATTGTACTCAATCAGTGGTCTGATAAGGGCCAATTACAGTGGAGTAATGACCTCCCCAGTCTTGGGTGCAATGCCCTTATTTATGAGATGGGCAGTGTAGAAGGCTTTCCTTACTACTGTGGATACATGGTGAGCAAAGTTTAGATTGCTATCAATTTGTGTTCCCAAGTCACACACCATTGTGTTTGAGCTTAGAGGAATGCTGTCTATTCGATAACTATCAGGGGCTACTTCTCTGCCAAACAGGATAATAGACATTTTTTGCATTTACTTTCAGTCCATGGCCCTGGCATCAATCATTTGTCTGTGTCAGTCCCTTCTGGAATTTGTTGATGTCACTGGGGTACTCTATGATTGCACCCAATTTACAGTCATCTGCAAACTTAGTAGACCACAGGCCATCAACTTGTAACTGGACTTCAGAAAAATAGATTCCAAACAGTACAGGGACCAGTACATATCCTTGTGCTACACCTCTGGTAATTGGTCTACTGGTGGAAGTGGATTCCCCATCTTTAACAGTGTGCATTCTGTCTGTGAGCCAGTTTGCTACCCATCTAGTGACAAATGGTTTGATACCCAGCTGGGAGAGTTTCTCAATCATCCCTGAATGAGGAATTGTGTCAAACACATTGGAAAAATCAAGATAGGTGGTGTGCACTGCTTTACCCTCATCCAGGACTTTGATGACTTAGTCAAATAATTTCATCAGGTTTAATAAGCAAGACCTACCCTTGATGAAACCAAACTGGTTTGTGTGTCTTAGTTTATCAGGTCCATGATGATTCTTTCCATGGCCTTGCAAATAAGACTGGTCAGGCTAATGGGAAGGTCAGTTGATGGACCTCCTTTGTGCAAGGGGATACCTGTTGCTATTTTTCACTCCTCTGGCACAAAACCAGTGCTCAGGCTGTGGTTAAAGAGACAGCTAAATGATTCCACTAGGTCTTGTTTTAGATTGTTTAGTATGTGGCCTGGAATGTTATTTGGTCCCATAGAGGCTGCATTTTTGGCCTTGGAGAGCACTTGAATGATCTATTCTTTGGCAATAAACTGTAGAGGACAGGTGTCAGGACTGATATGGGGTATGGCTGGTGAGTACAGGGGGTGAAATTGTCACCAAATCTGTAGCAGGTTGTCAATTTCTTCAGGATCCATGTGAGTGGTGCCATCCACTATAAGTTCAACACATAGCTGGGTATTCCCTTTGAAGTTTCAGATGTAGCTACAGAATGCCTTATGATTGTCTTTAGCTATGGATGCCAGTCTGGTGTCATAACTTGCTTTAAAAGACTTTACAAGGTTTCTGATTTGCTTGTTTAGCCTGTGAAGGGTAGACTTCTTTTGCTGAGTATGTTCCTTTTTGTTCTTAGATATTAGTTTCTTTATTTTGTTATATAACTTATATATACTTGGAGTCCACCCAGTGGCTTGTCTTTGCAAGAGGACCCGGTTTTAGTCCTGTCAGGTACTGCCGAGTCAATACATTTGCTTAAGTGGCTATATAGGACATATGTGTACTTCTCAGCATAGGAGTCATTTTTGCCTGTTGCCTGTGTTAGCAGGGGCTTTAAACCCATTTATGCTATCGCTTAGGAGGAGATAGTGTGCTTTGGAGAAATTTTTTTTTGTTCCTGTGGAGGTGTCAGGCCTGATCTTTACTTCAAATGAGACAGATTTATGGTCTGACTTAACTAGGGAGGGCAGCCCACTGGGGGTAGTGCAGTAGCCCTTCCTTGTAGGTAAGTACTAGGTCTAGGACATTTGAGCCTCTTGTTGGGGTGCAGACTAACTGTTCCAGTGCATTTGAGTTAACAAAGTCCAGAAACCTCAGTGCATTCATGTTTGTGCTCATGCAAGCCACCCAATAGATGGATGGGTAGTTGAAGTCTGCCATGACCAAGATGTTTGGCTATATACTGAGCAATTCAAGCAAATCCAGGTAGGTGGTGTGTTTCTCCTGATTTATGGTGGGGCACCTGTAGCTATTTATGATGTGATAGGGTGTTTTGCCTATAGTTATTTGGAACTGGAGTAGCTCAAGACAGTCATACCGTCTCACCAGTCAGTAGGTGTATTTGGATTTAATGGAAAAGGATACACCTCCACATTTGGTTCTTTCATGCTCTTTTTGGCGTCTGAACATGTGGAAAGCATTGTAACCCTGCATGGCTGGGGTACTGTCTATGGCCTTGAAACAAGTGTCAGTTACTGCACAGACATCAGCATTTTTCCAAGTTGAGGAGTGCTTTCAGTGATTGCAGCCTACTGTTCAGACACCTAACATTAAGCACATGACCTTGTGTTTGGAGTATTTTTTTACATCGGAAGTTTTGCTGTTTTGACATAGCTTAAAAAAGGCTCTATTGGTGAGACAAGAGTCTTTTCCAATATCCTAAAGATTTGAGGAGACAGGTGAAAGTCATCTCTGGTGAAGCATTGAGGTCTGTCGACCATATCTTCCCAGGCTGACAGATATTGGATCCCCTTGGAGTGACACCAGAAGCTCAGCCAATTGTTAAAATTAATCATTTTTTTGTCTGTACTGTGGCATCATCCTAGGTGAAGGTAGAATGCTTAATAGGAATATACCTACCTGGCACACATAATCTGAGAGCTTTATAATGTCTTTCTTCATATAGTCCAGAGAGGTACATCTCAAGTCATTCACTCCAATATGTGCTATGACAGAGTCATAATGGTATTTGCTGCTGAGTGATATTAGTGCATGTGTAACTTGGCGGATCCTGGCACCCAATAGACAGCTGACCATGACCTTCTCCTTGTCCAGCCTGGTGAGAGGAACATCTGTGTGTTGCACTATTGAGTCAACTATGGCTAGAAAATTTGGTTTTGAAGTGTTTTGCCTTAGGGACTTGATTGCTGAGACACTGTTATACATGTTGTTATGTGTGCTGGTGCATTCTGTTCATATTTCAGTATGTGATGTGTATGCATTTAGGAGGTTTTGGTCTTTTGGTTAGCTCTCGGTGAGCACCTCCAGATATGTGGGTTTATGTGTCTTGACTTTATCTTGCATAAGAGGAGAGGTGTGTGAGCTGACAATCTTTTTGATGTCTTATTTATTGCTATATGAGAGGACTGATTCAAGTTTCATAGTATAGTGACATTTCTCACATGATATATATGTTTGCTTTAGGAGCAGGTGGGTGTCAGTATACATAAGGCAATTGCTACATTGCCCATGTCAATCAGGCTGGTTGTAGAAATGTTAGGAAACTGACTGTCCATAGCAGCAAGTAATTCCTGGGTTGTAGGAGGGGAAACGATCAGCTATTGCTCTACGATTAGCAAGGGGACTTAAAACTATATAGGATTAGTGAAGAAAATGGGACGACACTTTACCGCGCTTAGCTGAGCCACCTGTAGTGCAGAGCGTGCAACTGAGTTGCCCAAAGAGCACCAAGGAAGCCTGAGAGGGTTTCACTGAGTGGTGTTCAGAAAAAAAATGTGTCCATACAAGGCACCACTAATCTCTATTGTGTGGTAAAACAGCTACGACAAACTCTGAGCAGCTCTAGTAAACTAAGAACAAGCCCACACAAATGTGGTGCTTAAATATAAATGAATTTAAACAGTTCTAACACAATCTACCAATAGAAAAAACCCTCACAGCCTTTATTCCAACAATCTCCAACTCAGATGGGTCCTGAGCTACACACTTGTGCCACAAGGGTGCAGGGGGGCCTTCTTAATGTAAGATGGCTGGTTTTAGTGCTCAAGTGGTACCAAACAGTCTAGATTCGGAGTCCAGCCTATGCCATTTAAGGCAGATGAAGTAAAATATACAAGTGCAGAATTAATCAGTCCCAGCAGCAAAAGCAGTATAAAACGAAGCAACGGTTCAGTGAAATACAGTTCTCAAGTACAAAAACAGGCTTAAGTTCTACTTATTTGTTGAAGATTTCAGTGGATGCCTTGGATTCTCTAAGATGCACTTGAGATCCCTGGCTAAGAAAGCCAAACACTGAGCAGCTCTGGTAAGTTACTTGGGCTTCACTGAGCCAACTGTTAGCAGAAGCGAGATGTGTCAGCTGCTCTTCTTACTTTTTGTCACTCGAGAAGATTTGGTTGTTATAAATCCTCAGCTACCTGCAGTTTAGAGATCTTGTCCATGCAGGGCATGTCTCAAGGGTATAGGTAATTCTTTAACAATCAACTAAGGTCATTTTGAGAGTTATGAGCAGAGTCTGATATTGCTCAAAACATGTAAATATCTGCAAAGAAAGAATTATTTTTGGATGTAAGGGTGGAAATGGCTGGAAATCCTGGGTCACATCAAGCAGTCCAGGAGGAGATGGAATGATGTGGCCCACCAAGTGTAATTATAATGCTATCTGACCAAGGCAGTTGTATATCACACCCAAGCCCCCAAAACTGGAGGTATTTTTGGGATCTTTGGAAAAGGCTGTAGGAACAGTTACACAAAGAAGATAAGCGTATAATGATGCAAATAGTTAGTAAATCAGCATCTGCCAGTGGCAAATACTTATAATTGCACTGCTTCTTTGGTATTCCTAACACCCCACCAACTATGTAAATGAACTGAGTAGTATCCCTCTTATGTTGGAGGTACATAAGTAATACAGGAAGGGACTGGAAACACATTCTCTGGTCCCACAATGGATTGACCCATTACTGAGAAGAAACAGAAATAATGTAGGACATGGGGTGTCATCCTACAAAAGAGTCGGTAAGCTGCAGAATTGCCATACTGCCTGAGGTGTCTAAAAAGTATAGCCATAAGCTGTGATTCCCTCTACCTCCACTTTGGAAATATGTCACCTAACTATGGCAGTCTGGCAGCCCTCCTACAGTACAGCAATTAAGAAAGGCTACCAAATAAATGTAGATAAAACAGCAAAAGGCTAAACCTAGAGGTCAGTGCTTAATGCAGGCTGATAGTGGTAAAAGTCCAGACTGATGCCTGAACAAAATGATTAAAAGCACACAGGTGAGGGACATGCAGAGTCAAAACTGGGACTGTTAGAAAAGGGAAGGAGATATACTAATAACTGGGGTTCATGTGAAAAAATTCAGACATTTAGTAGTGAAATAAATGTCGCCATAGGCGATACTGATAAAATATCAAAAAACATGTGCAAAGCTCAGAATCATGTAAACGGAGCCTGCACATGTTTTTTTTATTCCCCTTCACCCCTATCTTAGGTTATCATACACAAGTAAGTTTGTTTTAAGATGTAGTGCATTTAAGGGAAGCTTATGTATGGATAATAAGCCCTTTTGCTCCACAGAGCATTTTCATTTTGTGTGACATGTCAAGATACTAAGGTGTATTCAAGATTTATTTATTTTATTTATTTAACATTTGTTTACCAGGGAAGTCTGACTTGGAACAAAGCCAATTTTCAGTGGAGGTCCAGGGAGAAATGCTCCAGGATGAAGATGCCCAAGAAGATGCCAGGGAATCTTCTTCAGCTAGGCTTATATAGGTTCCAGGGCCATTAGCCTAGTACATGCCTATGAACCTATGATCAAAAGCCCATGCCATCCTAGCAACTTGCTGGACATTGATAAATGGATATGCTGACTCTGCTTGTAAAGGTTTAACAACTAATATATACAAATGAAATCTAGAAAGTCTGATGAAGCTGTTTAAAAATAATATATTTTGTAATAGTCATATCCTTTTAACCTAGCTTGTGACCCTAATCCCTCCAGTTCTTACTATCTACCTTAACAGTTCCCTGTCTCCCTTTTACCTTACAAATTATCTAATTAATTATAAAGAGTGTTTCAAAAATAAATCACAATTTTAGCTTTTGACATTGCAGAGAACTTGTTGGGTCCCACAAAAACTAGAATATTGAATGAAGTAGGGAATAAATATCCAGTTTATTGCTGTATAAGAAACCAGACACTCAGTCGTTTTAGGGAAAGAAGAGCTATATTTTCTTAATACCTGAAAATAGATTAAAGATTGCAAATCTTTCAGAAGTGATTGTAGTTTAGGCAAGCATTTCATGAGAAAGTGTTTAATATTACTAAAGTACTCACCTTTGGTCTGTCGGTACATTCCATAAAGAATGGAAATAAAAAATAAAATAAAAATAAAATAAAAAATAAAAACTGGTGTTAGAAAAGAGTATAGTATGTAAGAAACGTTTTGTCAGCCCTTGCTTATTTCCAGGTTTTAAAAGTTAACACGTCAATTGTTACCTAACGTGCATTCCACACATATAACATAGTGGATTATGACTGGGTCACTAATCATAACCTGTTTATTATGTGTTCGAGACATGGATGCCAGGAAATTCACCTCGGGAGCGAAGCTCAAGAGGTGAATCTTGACATCCATGCCAAGAACACATAATGTAAGGGTACAATCAGTGATATAATCATAATTCTTTCTGGTGTGTAAAGCTTCATCTGCTCGATGTACTACAAGTTACAGAGAAAAATATCTCAAAGTGTTTTTTCTGCTTTCAAAGCCATAAAACGCTTATCACTGTCAGAGAGGTAGTGTAACACAGTCTGTTACGGATTTACACTCACTGTCATACCTCTCAACTATCTAAATTTTTGAAGGACATCTAAGACTATTGCTTTATATTTTTGTTCTGTTCCTCATAACATATGTGGCTTTCAAACAAACCACTGAGGACTGAAGTCAATATGTAATGGCATTCATTTGAGTTTCAAGTTCATATCCCTCAAAAAATGGATTCTAACACATCATGCTATTCTAGCAACTAAGCTTATTTGAGGAATTTAGGGACATGACATGTTGCTGGTATGGACGTCAGACAGAAACAAATCTCTTGTTCTGCCCCCTGTCATTTGCTGGACAGTACTGGTAGATTTTATTGCCTGGTGCTAGACTTGACTTAACCACTTTAGTGGGGGGTACTTAATAATTGTTAAGGTCGGGTCACGTGCCACTGTGGTGCTTAACTGGTCTGTCTTTTTCCAAATATCAGGGCGTAGTCACCACACCCCACATATTACAAAATTATAGGACAATCATCAATGCAAGCATGAGTTGGTTTGCATTTATTTTTGGATGCTTTCTAATGGGAAAACATGTTGCTTTACAGAGGAGAATACTTTGATCAATTCAACTAAGTAGTAATTAATAAAGATGTCATTTCAGATAGAGCTGAGCAATAAAACTAATTTGAAGGACAATAAATGCAACTTGGCAGACAGGCTAGACATGAAAGTTATAACAGTGTTTACAACAAGAAACCAAAGCTAACATTGCAAAAATAATGGTTTGGCCTGTAGTAAAGAAAGTTTATTAGAATGCCTATTGCTATACACTAAGTATATACCTGAAATACATTTTTTGCAGAAAAATAACAGAAGTTCAAAGACAGAAGGAGAATGAGTATTGGTTTATTTTGTTCATAAGAAACACGTAGAAAGTTTCTTCTCCTACTTCTTCTTCGTGTAGTCATATGACTAGCAGTGGTTACAACAAACTCATTCTGTATATAATTCCACATCATCTTTGTCAGTATGCAGACACTGGGCTCTTTTTTACCATCTCCAGTGCCTGCTTACCATGTTTCCCATCACCGTGGTGACAGCCACTTGGGCCACAGTTATTTTCTAAGCAGTCAAGGGGGGGGGGGGGGTTCCATTTTCTTTCCCTTAACCTTTTCCTCTGCACTGACATACATGGTCATAAAAACATGAGGGACTGCTATACTTCCACTTGTGATCATACTCATTTCTACACATGACCCATGAAGGCACACACGTAGTTTGACTGAGTCCCCAGTCAATATGACACATGACATACAACGCCACTTCCCTGTCAGTCCTGTCAGTGAATCAGGCTGGGCCACCTCCCTCCCCTCAGGACAGATGAACTGGCAAGGTTCATTTCCACCTTCCCTCATCAGCTGCTCCAGTACCAGTTACTAGTTAGTCCTGGGTCATCTGAGTCACATTTAAGGCCTTATCCTTTTGTATCTTGGGGCTGACTAGACAGGCAGTAGACTTTGTTTTGTAATGATATTCATGAGATTCTTTGCAAAGATGGGTTAATAAGAATCATTGGATACCATGGACAACTGCATTAGTAAGGATCACGCACTTAAATGTTCCAACATGTTACCTCAAAAACTAATGAACAAAAAGAATGCAGAAACATGAGGAATGTTTTCCTGAAAAAATGCATAATCATTTAATTGAAAGAAGTCCTATTATCCAGGTTTTGTCACTAGATCATGTATGGTATGAGTCCCCCTTAAATAATGTGCATAGATTCATTCAGTTAACCAAGGCAGAGCTCATGATTCAGTTCAACCCCATTTATTAACGCAAATGACATAGAATGTTCAGCTTAAACACTTTCTGGCAACCATTCTATACCATCATGACTCTTTGCTGCATTAAATGCATCTGCCAACACTTTATAATTGTGCATATCAACAAAAAAGAAATAGAGTAAAGCAAACACTTCATTACATTTGATAACCCCCTGAAGCAACACAGTTTTTATATGTAGAAGCAGCATGCAGCAAAAGGAACCAGCATTTTTTTATCTTGACTTGAAAATGTTAACTATTCTATAACTTTCTCCACTAAACTCGAAATCTGCTATAATAAAATCTCTAAATTTGCTACCAAATCTAAAACCTCTTCTCACCATTGTCTTTCCCTACAAACTCTGAACTGGCTAGAACTCCCTAACTACCTAGACTACCTCCAACTAACCACTGCTCACAAATTAATATTCTACCCTGAAAAATGCCCAGCCCTAGCAAACATCCTTCCGCCATACACCCCAAACAGATCTCTTAGATCTGAACACCAAAATTTAATCACCATCCACAAACCCAATCGCCCTGCTGGCCAGCTCCTTCTCTCCTACACTCTTGGCAGGAAATGGAACTCTCTCGGGTCTTCTCTTAGAACAACATCTAACACTGAAGCCTTCAAAATCCAACTTTTCTCTTACTTATCCTCTAAACATAAGTGCACCTGCTTACATCCTACATAAATCTACATAAATTCCCCTTGAACCCTCTACATCCTTTCTCTTTACTCTACCCTAATACTATCTTCTTTTCTTCTCTTTCTCTCTCGATCACTGCTTGATCAAACTATATTCTACTCTCAGTTTATGTACTTTCTCCCTCTCTACTCCTCATATGTAAATATTGTAAATAGCATGTAACCTTACACCTTCTTTTCATACAGTCAAACCGGCTACTTGAAGGAAACTACTAAATCTATTGTATCTACCTTCCTGAATGATGTTTTTTGAAGTATACTGCGTGTATTTGCTTTTTTTTACTAACTGTATTCAATGTATGTTATTCCAAATGTATATATTTTATTACTATCTTTTACACTATGTAACTTAGATTGTATTTGCTTTGCTTTTGGAGCTTTTCTCCCCGGGCCTCCACTGAAAATGGGTACGTTCTGGCCCAGTGGACTTCCCCGGTAATCAAACTGGAAATAAATAAATAAATAAATAAACTTTCCTGATTAGCCAAGCATTTTACTGACATATTAAATAATTAAGAAGAGAAAAAGACAGATAAATCTTTGACTGATAGTTATGCTATGATTCTGGTTTAGAAGAGAAGGAAAATAAATGAAACAATAGATTTATCCAGCTAGGTCAACACTAAGAAGAATGTTTTTGTTTTTCCTTAATTTTATTTATTTATTCATTTATTGCTTTTGTTTACTGTCCACTTTCAGAGGAGGCCCGGGGAGGTGTTCCATTTTACAGAATGAGTAAGGAGGCAGTTATACAAGTATTTTATAAACAAAATTATATGTTATATAAGAAAATTATAAAATAATTTCAAATTGATTTATCGGTAGTATTTAGTAAGTTTGTCTTTTGTGTTTAGTTAGATGAAGCTATGTTGATTTCTGTCACTCTGAAATCTTCCAATATAAAATGTATGTCACCAGTGAGAGCCTTAATGGTGATGGCATACAGCAAAGAGATCATTTGATTCTCAAAATACTAGCTCATTTGCTTTGTTGTGTCTGTGCTACTATATGGCATGTAAACTATATTGCATGTGTATATGATATAATATGTGGACTTTCTATAAACCAAATTATTCTGCAACAGTGTGAATAGAGTTATGACACCATACCTCACAACTTTCCAGATTTTCACAAAATGTCCAGATTTTTGCCTAATATTTTTGGTCTGTTCCTCATAAAATGTGTGGTTTTCTGGATTTTTTTGGCAAATTAGTAAGGACTGAATTCACTATATAATGGGCATTTGAGTTTCAGACTTCATAGCCTTCAGAAAATGCATGGTAACACAAGACATTTTATTCTAGCACTTTCTAAGATTATAAGAGCAATATTTAAACTTTGTCCTTATTTTATGAGCTTTGTCTACCCATTATTTTTGGCTTTGTCCAGATTCTTTGCGGCAAGAGGTTGAGAACTATGGATGACACAACTCACAAAAGCAAAGCTATGATACTTGATCATTGTAAATATAAATATTTCAGCATGCATGAAAGTCTTATTTGTGTATTAGGACTCAAACCTACTGACTTATTTACACACACACACACACACACACACACACACACACACACATACACACACACACACACACACACGTGTGCATATAGAATTTTTACTCTGATTACTCAAAATAGTTATCAAGCTTTGTATGCAAACTTACATTACCTGAAGGAGTTTTGCTCTGTGCTTCCCATTTTGTCACATATAACCCAAACAACCTCACAACCCCCTCCAATAAAACTACTGTTTGAAGATGACAGCACTGTCCTACACTTATAAGTCCAGCATGAAATGTCATTTTTATTACCACTGGTGCACCACCAGAAATTCATCTGCTTCAATGTGTACCTTAATTGTTTTAAGACAAATTTATTAAGCACTATATGGTCAGATATACCTCAGGAAATTTAAGGTTTGCTAAATTCTTAACACTGCATATCCTATCCTCTGGCTCTGTGATCTCAGTGCTGATTACATTAAATTAATTGTCCACCCTCTCCAATAAAGTTACAGATCCATACTATTTCTATATGTTACCAAACACCCCCATAAAAAATACTTTGCAATGCCAGAAAAATCCTTGCATTGAAGCTGATTAATTAGTTAGCTATTTTGCTGGTTACGTAATGTGCTCCTTCTTCTAATGAATTTTGACTCATTTAAGGTTAGACTTTTCATGCAGGAAACAGGAAAGTCTTAATTTCTAATAATGCACATCCTGTAAGTTGTGTACACAAGGGATCAGATTAACCAGATACACAAGATTTATCCTCTAGTTATCCACAACAGCTCCCCCCTACAGCATCTTTTTGTATTCTGTAAGATGTCATATTATATGCAATTGATAACATTTCGGGGATATTTGCATACCCATAACGATAGCACTTTTGGCCTATAGGTTAGTATTGACATCTGAAAAGGCAGGTGTATGCTGCAGATAAAGAATGCATATCTATGAGCAGTTTTAAATTCCTAACTATTCCTACAGAGATAATCAACTGGATTATTTATTACTTTATTTTTAACAAAAGGCCTGGGATTAGGAAAGATATCCATACAAAGGAAGGTGAGAGAGTTGATGTTATCAGCTGATACATTCTCTTTCACAAAAAAAAAATCATTTGTACTTATACTTAGAGAGATTTGTTTTGCAAATTCTAGCATATCAAAGTGATTACATAACTTTTGAGATGAATATTTTTTGGTTTTCTGACAATCAAACAATAAAAAATGGAATCAGTAAAGTTCTTCTTTTAAAGCAGTTACAAAAAATGCACAATGGTCACCTTGTTGGTAAGTGGAAATTTTTATTTTAATCACTTAGTTATTCTTCGTAAAAAATGTGTTACTTAATACTAAATCACCTTTCCTTTGTTGTGCCCCCCCAGCACACACACACACACACACACACACACACACACACACACACACACACACACACACACACACACACACACACACAAATTTTCTCTTCTTTTCTGATCTTATCTTAGGTTTTCCAGGTGATACAGATTATCCCTTAGAACCCTGGCTCATGACCCCTGATGAGAGCTGCAGAAGAAAGGTATAATACAGACAGAACACAAATTGTCAGTAAGAGAGTGCTTAAAGCGCATTTCTCTTGACAGTATAAGTGTGGGGAGTGCCCTTCAGTATGACCCCATTACTGGGGATTTGTTAATGACTCCAAACTTGCAATCATCCACAGACTTTATTAAGCAAAGATCCCCAGTTGATAGGTGGAGATTGAAGAAGTACATGCCAAACAGCAAAGGTCGCAACACATTTGGGAGGAACTCCAGTGGTCTCCATCATGCTCTCAGAGGACACCCCCATTTCTTACTGTGTAAGTCCTGTCTCTAAACCATTTGCTTATTCACTTGACGACATACTGGTCAAGTTGGAGATCCTTCAACTTGTTTATTATATTTGCATGTGATATTGTGACGAATGCCTTGGCAAGTTCAAGGTATGTTGTGTAAGAGATCTTGTTCACAATCTGCATCCTGAGTATCTCTTTCAAACAAGTTTACAAGGGTCATTAAACAGGATCTATGCTTGACAGAAACAAACCACTGAGGTTCAAGTCTGATAAGATTTTTGATAACATAGTTAATTTGGTCAGTTATGATATTATACATACAATAATCATTAGGCTGATGGGTCTGTAATTCTAGGGGAGGGTCTGTGGTGGGGCCACTCTTGTAGAGGTGGAGCACAACAGCTGTACACTACGCCTGCGGGAAAAAGCCAATTGCTAGGCTAATGTTGAAAAGGTTGAAGAGTGGGTCCACCAGCTCTTTCTTAATGCTATTAGGCAATCAGGTATGTTATCAGGTCCCATAGGTGAGGTTTTCTTTGTTTGAGAGATTGCCTTCAGTACATGTTCTTTCATGATGGCTAGTGGCTTGATTCCATTAGATATAAGTAGGTTTGGCATACATGTCTCTGGGGTGAAGTTAGCACTACATTTATTTACTGGTCTTTTGGCTATATCCACTGGATCCTAGATGTTTGTTCCATTATGAATAAGCTTGGAGCAATGCTGGATGTTATTTCTATTTTTCTGACATAACTAACGAAAGATTTCTAGTTGCCTTTAGCTTCTATAGCTAATCTGAGTTCATTTGATGCCTTCATTTTTTCCTATGTCCTTTTTTATTTTCTTATCAAAATGCTTGCTGTTAGACTGCGGTGGTGGTGCTGCGGTAGCGTTGTCACCTCACAGTAAGACGCTGTTTGGTTCAATTCTCAGCTAGAGCATCTTCTGTATGGAGATATGCATGAATGGGCATTCCTTCGTTGAAGGTTGTTTGTCAGAGCTGGCAACTCGGTACGTAAAAATCTTCTGCCAATCATTAGCGGACCGGAATTCCACTGTGGCGACCCCTAACTGGGAAAAAAACGAAAGACACAAACAATCAAAATGCTTGCTGTTGTGCTTAATTTGTTACTCATTTGTGTGGCAGCATTGGTTTAGGAGTTTCTTCTTTTTATTACATACTTTATTAATGCTTGAAGACCACCACCCTGGTTTGTTTTTAGACCTCCTCAGTTTCTTTGATCTAGATGGTGCTCCTCCAGGTGCAAGTAGACATTTTCTGCAAAAATCCTTGCAGTATCTGCATTATGAGTAATAGCATTACATTCAAAATTAGAGACTTCATCATGGAACAGCAGGAGATTTGAAACATCTCATCCAGTGATCCCTTCAGTAGCATGTCCAGGTATGCACAAGAACCAAAATGAATCATTTCCCCCATCAATCCCTTCAGTGGGTTGACCAAATATGCACAAGCACCAAAATTAAACAATTCCCCCAGTGATCCCCTCAGCAGCATGTCCAAGTATGCATGAGCACAAAAATGAAACACAACCCCCAACAATCCCTTCAGCAGTATATCCAAGTATGCACGAGCACCAAAATGAAATGTTTCCCCACCGATCCCTTCACTAATTTGGCCAAGTATGCATGAGCACCAAAATGAAATGTTTCCCTACCAATCCGTTCACTAATTTGTCCAAGTATGCACGAGCACCAAAATGAAATGTTTCCCCACTGATCCCTTCACTAATTTGTCCAAGTATGCACGAGGACCAAAATGAAATGTTTCCCCACTGATCCCTTCACTAATTTGTCCAAGTATGCACGAGCACCAAAATGAAATGTTTCCCCGCTGATCCCTTCACTAATTTGTCCAAGTATGCACGAGCACTAAAATGAAATGTTTCCCCACCGATCCCTTCACTAGTTTGTCCAAGTATGCACAAGCACCAAAATGAAATGTTTCCACACCAATCCCTTCACTAATTTGTCCAGGTATGCACAAGCACCAAAATGAAATGTTTCCTCACTGATCCGTTCACTAATTTGTCCAAGTATGCACGAGCACCAAAATGAAATGTTTCCCCACTGATCCCTTCACTAATTTGTCCAAGTATGCACGAGGACCAAAATGAAATGTTTCCCCACTGATCCCTTCACTAATTTGTCCAAGTATGCACAAGTACCAAAATTAAATATTTCCCCAAGCTATTCATTCAGTAGTTTGACAAAGCATGCACAATACACACACCAAATGAAACATTTTTCCAAGTGTTCCCTTCAGTAGTTTGACCAAGTGTGCAAAAGCAGCAAAATGAAACATTTCCCCAAGCAATACCTTCATTAGTTACACCAAGTATGCACAAGAACCAAATTTAAACATTTTTCCAGCAATCCCTTAAGTAGTATGTCCAAGTATGCATAAGAGCTAAAATAAAACATTTCCTCCAGCAATACCTTCAGTAGGTTGACCCTGTATGCACAAGCACCAAAATGAAACATTTTCTCCACCAATCTCTTCAGTATTATGTCCAAGTATGCACAAGCATCAAGATGAAGCATTTCCCCCCAGCGATCTCTTCAGTAGAACGTCAAAGTACGCAAAGTACCAAAATGAAACATTTCCCTCAACAATCCCTTCAGTTGTTTCACCAAGTATGCACAAGCACCAGAATGAAAGATTTCCCCAAGTGATCCCTTCTCTAATTTGTCCTTCTCTGCACAAGTACTTCACCAACACTAAAATGAAATATTCCCCCAATGACCTGTTCAGTGGCTTGTCCAAGTCTGCCAAAACACTTCAATGACACCAAAATGAAACATTCCCCCAATGTCCCCTTCAGTAGTTTTTACTTTGTATGTACATGCGCTTTGCTGACATCAAAATAAAACATTTCCCCCAATGGCCCCTTCAGTAATTTGTCTGTGTCTGCACAAGCACTTCACTGACTCCAAAATTAATCATTTCCCTCAATGATTCTTTCAGTAGTTTGTCTATGTTTGCAAACGCAATAAAACATAATAACATTTTTTTTAACTAAAGTCAATAATTTTACCTCCTTTTAAAATGTATGGCAGTACGTATTCCTTTTTTACCTTCCCTTCATGAATCAGTGTTCTTGTGGTAAATTTCATATTTGCCTAAGTTCATGGCCATTCATATGTTAAGTATGCAAATGAGATCCTTTCTGATTCATCTCTATGAATCCTATTGACTTGCAAACATGTAATTCCCCTTATAGCTGTATTAGCTATCACCCTGCATTAAGACTTAAGCCTGTTAGGCTTTTGCGATAGGAAGGCGTGTTTAACAAAATGGCTCTGCGTTTTCATAGTAATCCTAAAAGACTTGATATGCCTAATCACATAGTGCCACTCTTCATGGATTACTGCTACAAAAATGTGAAGGACTGGACTATGAATGCCACCTTATAATTCTGTCTGGCTTATTTGTCTTTGTTGATCAGGAAAAGTATGACTGGGTAAAACCTATTTTTAGTGAAGGCATGAAGAAAAAAGCTCCATATTTAAGTTACACATGGTGCACATTTATAATTGCAGGGTAAAACATCTGTAGATGACCTTGATTACTTGATTTTTAAATATTTCTTACATGAACTTAACATTTTCAGCAATAGAGAAATTAACATAAAATTGCTAATTAGTGAGTAAAAAATAAAATACAATAATAGTTAATGTATTTATAGCATGATGGCTGCAGGCAAAAGATCAAACTGGGGTGCTTTTTTAGGTTAGTAATAATTTACAGACAGACAAGAAGTAATGTAGTTTAAAAAATGATTATAAGAGAGATATGAAAGCAGAAATTATGGAAATGAGCAGGAGGATAAATGGATAGAGGAGGAATTGTAGTTAGTGGTAGGGTGTGAGAGAAGGAGGAAGAGCAAGAGTGTAGGAAATTAATGCCGTATGAGGAGAGGTGATAAGGTACAACAGATTGGGACGCAAAGTGGCTGCAACAGTTGGAGAAAAGTAATCTGAGTAAATCTTCATCTCTGAACTCATGTGCAGGCATTTGGGTACCACTGATTGTTTTGTAATACACTAGTGTCACCAGTGTTTTTTTAAGTTAAAATTTAGTTGTTGCTATCATATTTTACCTTTTTGACCTGCTGATATAATTTAAGAGTAAGGTGATGATAAACTGAAGCATAACTGCAGAATTGTAAATCAACAGCTGGCTTGCCTGAGTGAGACAATTCTACAGCAAATGATGCCTGGTTTGCTCTGGTTATGTGTTGCTTCTATAAATAAATAGAAAACAAGGTAAGCTGTTTATTTGGGATTTTCTTGGGTTCAGCAATATACTATGGTTCATTACGAATTAGAGTTCATACACAATACCCCACAAATGGTGTGACATTTTAATTCATACACCATTGGTCACCTACAGTTAAGCAGAGATAGATCCATAATAACTAGAAATGAAATATTTTGATTTTTTTTTGTTTGTTTGTTTTAATAAGTATTTCAACACTAATCAGGGCCTTTTTTTATTTAACACCATGATGGATGTACTGGCACTAACAGGCCAATTTCAAACACAGCCCAATGTAAAATACAATGTCTTTACGCCAATTTAATAAATCACTTACATTGCTAAAGATACATTGATCAGTCAGACACACATATGTAAGCACACACATGCATGCACAGACATTTATATTTCAGCTTTCACTACTACTGAACTGATGCTAGGCCACTATAGTACACTCTGGCAATTGCCATAGTTCCTTTACATGAAAGACGGGTTTTAACTAGATGTAGGGTTGCCACCTTTTGTAGCAGCTAAAACCAGAGTAAAGCCACACCCCTCATGTCACCAGTAACCCCGCCCTTCCCACCCCCTCTCCAGCCCACATTCTGCCCATTTTGTGATGCCACAATTACATCACTCGATGGGGAACGCCCTCTTTTTCCCATTCCTGCTGCCTGCTTTCGGCTGATTTACTATGCTTTTCTGTAAAAAAGCATATTAAGTCAGCCGAATTACAAACTCTGATAGTCTGTTTCCTTTTTCAAACAGAATACCAGAGTTTGTAAAGTGTTTTCCGGACTACCGGAGAATCAGTTTGATTTCCGGATAGTCCGGAAAAAAAGCAGAGGGGTGACAACCCTAACTAGATGCATACCAAAGGAAAATTATGTGGGTGAATATGCAAATAAAAGTTAAGTACAATAATGAAACATTTTCAAACTAGAGAATGTGTCATAACATTGCTGTTCACTTGACTATTGTAAATACTTTTTTTTATCTTTACTTGAAGAGCTGGAGAGGCAGGGATTAGCTGCTGTACTGTAGGAAGCCAATCAGATTTCTGCAATAAACTGTAACCAGAAAAAAAAAGTTGTGTACTCACCATAATGTTCCATCTGTTTTGTCCATTTTCATTCTTCTTCAACTGATGTGTTCAGATTTGACTCAGCTGCTTCTAACAGGTCATTGGATCCAAGAACTCTTGAGCTCCTCCCTTTATCCACAATGCCCCACCAACATAACATACCTCAGATCAAGTCTGCTGCTCCTAGATATAAAGGGACAATCTATTACAGAAATGAAGAAGATAGAAAGGAAAAGGGAAGCTGGAGCTCAAACAAGGACCAGAGGTTCCTCTACAACTCTTAGATCTTTCCAGAAAGAAAAGAAAGGGGATAGGTGAGTGGGAACTGAAGAAGAATTAAAATGGACAACACAGGTGGAACATTATAGTGAGTACATAACTTTTTTTATCTGATGTCGTCCTTTTCATTCATTCCTCAAATGATGGGACAGATTCCCCAGCTACTGTAACCTGGGGAGGCCCTCATGGAAGGATATTCCGGAGTATAAGAAAGATTTATAAAGTCTAGGAAATCAAACATAATGAAGTCATTGTTAGTTACAGTAGACCCAAACTTGAGTATGGAATAACAATATGGAAACCCTATAGGAAAACAAGCATGAATAAACTGGAAAGAGTACAGTGGAACTATACTAAGGGCATCCATGGATGTGAAAGTCTAAGTTATTATGAAAGACTAAAATATCTGAACTTGTACAGTGTCTCTTACAGATATTTAAGAGGAGATCTTATTCAGTTATATAGGGCATTTAGGGACAACTATCTCTTGGAATGTTTGGGGTTATCAAAAAGTACTAGAGAATCATCAGATAACCCATGTAGAAGATTCTATAGGAATGAGAAGTGTACTAATTGGTTCTCTGACAGACTATAAAATTACATTAAAGCAAGTACTAGTTTAGGTATTTTTAAGAACAGCTTGGACATTTATTATGGGAACAAGTGTTTTGGCATATTGGCAAGCTAGAAGGGCTTTAATGCCCATGCTTGAAACATTTGTAGGTATGTATGTATGCATGTATGTATGTATGTATGTATATACTGCAGAGCCAAAGGCCACTTTGTTCCTGGAAATTTATTTATTTAGTAGCATTTGTTTACCGGGATAGTCCACTGTGCCATTAAGAGCCCATTTTCAGTGGAGGCCTGGGGAGAAAAGATGCACAATAACATGAACATACAGTAGAGTAAAAACAATATGAATAAGTTTCACAAAGTATATGCATACAGGCAAATAGCTAACAATTAATTAAAGTAAAGGTAAAACAGAAATTGACAATTAGGTACAACTAAAATACAAACTAAGAACAGGGTAAGATAGGAAAAAATAAATATAAAAAGGTTAACATTACATAAATCTTTCTGCCACTAGAGCAGTTAGGTTATCACCCAACATTATTAGATTGTGGCTATAGAAATATTAATATCATCATGAAGCAAAGGCAGTCAGGTTTGGAAGGGTGGAGACTTGGTGCAAGTGCAGCTCCAGGTAGAAGATAGGTAACCTCATAGATAAGTTTTAAATGAAGCATGATTCTGAGTAGTTCTAATAATTAATGGTAGGGCATTCCAAGTTCTGGCTAGAGAAAATGGATAAAGTAGCTTTCAGACAGGTAGTTTGGTTTCCTGCAAAAGGTGTGATTTTCAGATCTAAGAGGTCTCTTGGGATGGTAGTAACTAAATATTGAGCTAAGAGCAGGACAGTCTAAAGGTTTAAAATTATTTTATATACTGTTGTTAACTGAAGGTAGGAGAGATAGTGTGGAGTTCTAGCCAGTTCAGGGAGTGTCGAGCAGTGTAGTGATGGGTAGAATGTTTGGCATTTGTAGAAAACTTGGCAATTTTGTTATAACATGTTTCAAGCTTAGTTCTTAGGGAGGATTGGAGGTTGGTAAGTAAAGAGGCACCATAAATGAGAGAGGGAAGTAGGTAAGTGGTAGCAAGGACTTGTTTAATAGAAGGTCTAAGGAAGTGTTTGTGTCTGTAGAGAATGCCTAGCTTTTGATGTATTTTACTGATGTTATGTTGTATGTACAGGTCAAAGTTCAGATGTTCATCTATAATTACTGCAAGTAATTTAATGTGAGGTACAACTTCAATTGTTGTGTTGCTTTGAGAATGTATAATGAATTGGGCTTTGTTTAAGGGAGTTGTCTTCTTGGGGGTAAATAGAATTAGCTTGGTTTTGTTTGGATTAAGGGATAGATGATTATTGCATAACCAGGTTTCTGTGGTGGTAAAGGCTATAAGAATGATTTGTTGAAGATCTGACATGGAATCAGCAGAACATATAATAGTCAAGTTGTCTGCATATTGAATGAGAGATCACTGACTGAAGAATGGAGACTATTCGACTATTAATGAATATACTCACTAGGAGGGGTCCTAATATAGAATCCTGGGGAACCTTGGTAAAGGTGTTAAGATATGGAGAGAGGAAGTGCTGCCATTTAACAGCCTGTTGTCTATCTGATAGGTAACTTGAGAACCAGTTGAGGGGGGGAGGCCAATTTTCAAGAGCTAGGTTAGAAGTAGGAAGTGAAAGACTATATCAAAAGCTTTTGATAGGTCTAGGTCTAAAGCAAATCTAATTTGTAATGAGCAAAAAAGTGTGAGAATTAGTCTATATTGCAGCTACAAAAATGTCATCTAAGAAAGCTGTTGACCAAAAGGCTGTGAAACTGCCATAGACCTAGTGGAATGACCTCTAGGAGACTTGGGCAAGGATACACCTTTTTACCATAAACAAAGAAAATACATTGTTAACCATTTTCCCAATGTAACCTTGGATATTGGTTTGCCTAATCTGTTAGGCAAAAAGGAAACAATTAACTGGTCAGCTTTCCTGAAGTATTTGGTTCTGTGAAGATAAAAGTGAAGGCGCCTATGCACATCCAAAAGGTGGCGCATATACTCTCCTTTATTTGAAACGTTAGGAAAGAAAATGGGTAAATTAATGACCTGATTTATGTTGGACTCAGAAGCTACCTTAGGCAAGAAAGATTTATTTGTTTGCAATGACACTCTGTCTTTGTGAAAAAAGAGGTACAAAGCTTTAGAAGATAGAGCCTGGAGTTTTGATACTCTTCTGGCAGATGTGATAAAAACCAGAAAAATCGTTATCCAAGACAAACATTTAAGTTCTGCTCTAGCTGAAGGATCAAAGGGAGCTTGTGTCAAGACCTGAATCATGAAAGTGAAATCCCAAGTAGGACTAGAATCCTTCAACGGTGGTTTAAGTAAAAGGCCCCTTTGAGAGAGGCTTTACATAGTTTGGAAGATGCTAATGTAGAATCATTTTTGCTCAGGTGGAAGTTAGAAATGGCAGAGAGTCAAACTTTAATAGCTGAAAAGCTGAACCCTTCACTGAAAAATGAAGCTAAAAATCCAAGGATAGATGGCACCAGTGCCGAAAAAGGATCCAGGTCTGTGCTAAGGACTCAGAAAACAAATCTTTTCCATTTACTCTTGTAAATCTTTCTAGTAGAAGCTTTTTGATAGGATAATAAGATATGACTGTCTAGGGAAGAGAGCTTGGGCTGTCTAACATTTGACGGAATTGCAAAAAATATATGGTTAGTTTGAGGCCTGCTAAGTCTGAATGTATCATACCCATCAGGTGAGACAGGAGGTCTGGAGTGGGATCCAGTACCCAGAACGGATACAGGAGGTTAGGCCAAAGGAAGGGGAACCAAATCTGATGAGGCCAGAAGGGTATAATGAGGATAACTGTGCTTTTCAACCTGAATGCTTTCTGTAGAAATTTGGGAATTAGAGGTAATGGTGGGTAAGCATAAAGGAGACCGGATCAATCATGCACTAGAGCATCTCTCAGTGATTCCCCCTTCAGAGAGATCAGGGTAAAGAACCTGCTACATTTGTGATTGAGGGAACAGGTAAATAGATCACAGCATGGTTGGCCTCATAGACAAAAAATCCTTTCTGCCACTTTGACATTGAGAGACCACTAGTGAAGCATCAGAATGGACCAGCTTAGTTTGTCCACAATCATGCTGGATTTCCCTGGGATGTGTGTTACTATTAGAACGTGACCAGAAGAGACTGCCCATTGCCACACTCTCATTTCTTCTCGACAAAGTGTGTAAGATCTGGTTCCTCCCTGTTTGTTGATATACCAGACCACTGACATACTGTCCATCTAAATGGCAAATGTCCCAGATGGGAGAATGTCTTGAAAGGCCTGCAATGCTAGCAAGACCGCTCTCACTGCCAGGACATTGATATGTGTCTTAGCCTCTTTGGGGTCCATGTACCTTGGACTGTCCTTCCCAAATAGGGCCTCCCACCTGATCTGGGAAGTGTCCTTGCTCATCATGGCCATGGGTAGGGAAAGAACTAACAGATGCCTTCAGAGACCTCATTTGACTGAATCCAGCAAAGAAGATATCTTTTGCACACTTGTGTGATCCTGATTGGAACAGTTAATGGATGTTGAAGAATGGACCACTGGACTGAAAGTGTCCATTGAAGAATATGCATGTGAAAACTGGCCAAATGGATGGATCCTAGGGCTTGTAAGATTAATTGAGCTAGAAGAACTTTGAATCAATTTCTTGACTTGGGACCTCTGGGTCTAATTTAAGTAGAGGAGAGAGAGGTCATCTGACTGACTGTGTCTAGATGAGTACCTATGAACTCCAGACTTTGCACAGGTGTGAGTTGAGATGTGTTGTATTTGACCATGATTCCCAGATGAATATACAACTGGAGCAAGTAGTCCCTTGCTTGTAGAGGTTGATGCCTGGTTGAGGTAGTTAGGAGGTAGTCATCTAGATATGGAAACACTCAGAATGCCAGCAGTCTCAAATGAGCTGCTACCACTGCCATGCATTTGATGAACACACTGGGAGCTGTGGTGATACCAAAGGCAGTGCTCTGAAATGGTAATGACCGGCTCCCAGTCAGACATGCCGGTATCTTCTACAGCACTGGTTCATTTTGAAGTAGTAGTACTCATCCTGAAGATCTATTGAGTATATCCAACTGTCATTTTGCAACACAGGCAAAACTGGCTGAACCATGGCCATCCAAAAACTTTCAATACTGCACAAACTGATTTAATTTGCTGAGATCCAGAACTGGTCTCACGTCCGCTATCTTTTTTGGCACCAGAAAGAATCGTGAGGAAGTTCTTGATCCTCTCTGATCTGGGGGGACTCTTAAATTACATTTTTTTCTAGCAGCGTCTTTATTTCTGCTTCTGTCTGACTGGTTGAAACATCAGGCATTTACTTTACATTTATGGGGGAGGGGTTAGCAAAAATTGTTTAGTATAACCTCCGGATATGATTCTCTGCACCCATGAACCTTTTTTTATAGATAGCCGGGCTCTCTGGTGCAGAGACAAGTGTCCCCTGAATACCTCTAGAGGGGAACAGTCAAGCCTCCTTTCAGGAGTGCTGATAGGGCTTACCTGAGAAGGAATCCCTAAAGCCCTGGTTCTGTAGGCCACTCTGCCATGAGGGTGGGTACTTCCATTTCAGTTCCCCCTCTGCCTCTCCAGGACCCTGGAATTTTCTAAAACATATTTTTCTACCCCCTTTCTGATTCCTTGAGAAAGGTCTTTGAGAGGCTGAAAAATGCACACCCATGGCAGACAGGATCTTTCCCTCTTATTCATATCTGGAGAGGATGTCCTTTACCTTAGGGCCTGACAGGGAAGAGTCATCAAAAGGCGCATTGATAAACAAAGATTTAAAAGACACCACAAAATTATATAGACACATCCAGGCATGTATCCTGATGGTTATGCCTGAACCCGCACGGGAACTTCCACTGCACGGGAGTTCAACCTCATGGATACATTTGAAATAGACTGGGGGTTGGCCAGTTATAAAGAGATTCTATTTTTATCCTTGGCAGACATGGACCCAGAAAGAGAATTGGAAAGTACTTGGTCAGATCTCTTTGTAACCTTGTAAAATGTGCCAAATAATTTAGTGATCTGAGGGCAAAGGTCATTGAAGCATACGCAAGCTTTCCAAACCATCCAAGGCCCTGGACACTGTTAGGAGAATGGACAAAAGAACTCTGTTCTGCCAATTCTTTCCTAGTGGCTGCAGCCACAACTATGACATCAACCGGGACTCCCTTGATCCAATGTGCATGGTCCATAGGGGTGTCTAAGATCTTGTCTGGTCTTTTTGGAATTGACTCTGCAGTATTCAGCTTCTTCCACTCCCAGTGAGAAACAAGATGTATGAGCTCATTAGCCAAGTGGGGTGACCCAAGAAGTAGATAGGGGAGAACCAAAAGCCTCCAGGAACACCTATTTCTCCTTAGAGAGGGTGTTAGAAAACCAACCACCTTTTTGTTTCAGGAGCTCCAGGATGTCTCCAAAGGAGATATCTTGTGTGAAGATCTGAGTGACCCCTCCCACTCATCAAAATCAATGTCTTGCATGGTAGCTTCCTAGGGGGAATTTAGGTGTCTCTTCTTACACATTCTCTTCTGAGGGACTTTCTCGGTGGGGTATTCTAGGGAATTATCAGAAGAGATGACAATGTCCTGGAGGACCAACTGGAGACTAGTTTGGGCTGGCTGTCCCAGTGGACAGATGGATGAGGCTCAGTGCAAAGAAGAGATGAGGCAAGGTTGTCTGATCTGAGGTGGGTAGGGATGTCTTTTCTCTAAACAAAGAGAAAAGCCTCTCCACCTCTTCAAACACAGAACATCTAGGACACACAGAAATCACTGGCAAAGGAGCTATAATTTCTCAGGCCATCTGCTCCTGCAACCTCCAAACACACCATCCAAGGAGAGAGTTAGACCCAATCTGTCCAGTGCCAAAGCTCCAAGGGGAAGAGACAGTTCTGAAAGCTTCTAAATTGACTCAACCCCCCAACCAGGTAACGACACTTCTGGCTCCCAAAGTTTCGGAACTGGTCGACTCATGGAAACCATTGGAGTCAAAGAACAGACCATCTTCAGGTCCAATGAAGACAACCCCAAAGATATTGGATCTGAGGGCTCTGAAACAGTGGATCAGATTGGAGAAAGAGGTACCAAGGGGGAAGTGGACAAAGAAGTACCCCCTTATGGATCTGTGCTCAGAGAAACCTCCTCATCATCCTATCCACATCGGCTTTTGATAAGCTTCTGGAAGATCTAAGAGATGATGTGGTGGATGGAGGTCTGGAGTGTCTACTTGAACATCCCTCCAGGAAAGGAGAAGAGAGCCATGATGAAACTGGATCTGATAGAAGCAGAGGGGTATGGGTCCAAGGAGGTCTAGGTTTTGAAACAGTCAGATCTGAAATACATGGATCTGACTTCTTATGCATTTTAGAAAAAGGTTCAGATGAAGGAGCTGATGAGGAAGAATAATCAGTAGACCCCTTTAAGACTACTTTTCCCTAGAAGCTGAATCTGACTTACCCTTGTCAGATTTTTTGTTAGAGGATTGAGCCCCAACAATTGAAGAAGTATAGGAAGAAGGAAGAAGGCCTCTCAAGACTAATTTATGCCTCTGATTAATTAGGGCTCTGGAATTAAATCCTGGGTAGATTGAATAATCTGCATCCAAGTGAGCAGGGCCTAAACAATACATACATTCCCTGTGGGCATCTGAGTTGGGAAGCTTATGCCCACAAGTAAAGCACTTTTTAATCCCCGTTGGCTTGTCAACCATGTTGTATAACAAAGACAACTATATGATGCAAGTAGACAAACACATAAAACACTAAAGATAGAAAGTCTTGTTTTTGTGACAGAAAAAAGAAGATGTTAGAAAGAAACTACCAACAATGGTAGACAGAAGTACTCAAATGACTAGGCAAAAGAGAAAGATGGTACCAACGATGGTACTTTAAACAGGTAAAAAAACATTAGCTGAAATAACCAGGAACTAGCTAAAAAGATTATGGGTGGAAGGTAAGAGAATTAGAAAATATAAATGAAGACATCTGAGACAAAACTCATGAAAAACACTACACGAAACTCCAAATCACAAGAACAGTAGGATCCGAGTCTGAAGCTGAAAGATGACAAACGAGATCTGAGGTATATTATGTTGGAAAGGCATTATGGGTAAAGGGGAGAGCTCAAGAGTTCTTGGATCTGATTACCTGGTAGAAGGGGCTGAGTTGGATGTCCTTTTTTATTTTTAATTGTTCTTCACTTGAAAACCTGAGATGGTGGACCATAAGTTAATGGAACTGGAACAGGGCATTGGACAACTCAGCAATGGCTCTGCCTAAAGAGATTCTGAAAACTGGCTATCACTACCTTTGTTCACAGAAAGCAGATATTGGAAGATAGAAATGAATTCATTATGCAGATAGTACTGAGGCAACCATATCCAAGCAACACGGAACAAGAATTGATTAAAAATGGCTGCCAGTTCCAGAGTTCACAGGAAAGGAGCATTCCACCTAACAAATTAAAGAATGTTCTAGGATGAGTCAAAACTGGAAGATATAAAATTAGCATAGTTTTTCCAAACCATTACCAAGGATTACATTGTACTTTCCTTTTCCTGTCACTCAGAATTTGAATCTTAGCAATAGAGCTCCCAGAATGCTCTAGCTATGAGGTAATGCATTCTGATAAAGGAAAAGTTTCATTCAACCCTGTTAAATGACTGTGTGTGTGTGTGTGTGTGTGTGTGTGTGTGTGTGTGTGTGTGTGTGTGTGTGTGTGTGTGTGTGTGTGTGTGTGGATGTGTGTGTATTCCTGTCTGGCTTATAGTTTCATAATCTGTACAACTAGTTTTTCACATTTCATATATTTTACATATCCAATGCACCTCTAAAAACAAAAACAATTGCAGTTTTTTTAAATATACTTTTTAATATTTTTACCAGTTTGCTGAATTTTTATTAAACAATTTTCAGGTTTGTGTGCATCCTAACAGCTTCATAGTGTAAAGAATACTAGTTACAATAACATTACTTAGTGATAGAGTTTGTATCCAGCTAGTTTGAAAACATCTTTAGTGAGCACACCTATGGCTACTTCTGCAGTATAGACTGAGCTTTCACATCCTTTTCTGTGACTTAAGAAAAATTAAATACTAAGCTAAAATGTATGGAAACTAATAATTCTACATATCTACTTGGAAAACATATTTGCTAGGATGTTTATGTTCTTAACTGGGATTCATGATACTTTATCAAATGAAATTTTGAAATTTGTTCTATGAGCAATACGCCACTTTCAGCAAACAACAAATTATTTCTTTTTTTTTATGGGGTAAATCCTCCTGCACTCCTGCACTGCCATGTGAGGGAAGACACATCATATACCCTGCATCTCCCAAAACCACACTAGCAGGATTAGTACTCCAGAACAGAGATGACAATAGGACTGGCTGAGGTGTTGGAACAGGAATGCTTAATTACAATGATGCAGGGCAGTACCCAAAATGTTACACTTCTGGATGTGGCCCTAACCAAGAAAGACTGGAGCATGGATATCCAGGTGACAGATCCATATCCAAAACACAGCAACTATGGGATCTGATAACATCCCAGGCTGTGTCCTACATGGGCTCCAACAATAATTAGCAGCATCACTGGGGACTCTTTTTGATCATAGTGTAAGCACCGGGTTTGTCCCAGCTTAATGGAAAATGGCCACTGTTATTCCCTTGCACAAAAGAGGTGTTTCCACTGACCCCAGGAACTATAGACCTATTAGCCTGACCAGCCTTATCTACAAGGCTGTGGAGTGAATCATCATGGACCTTATCAACAAAGGTATAGGTAATCTTCAAACACTTCACCCTACTCAGTTTGGATTTGCCAAAAGGAGATCAGGCCTGTTAAAAATGGTGGACTTCTTCAAGACAGTCACCAAGGCCTTGGATGAGGGGAAATCTGTGCATACAGCCTAACTAGACTTAGCCAAGGCTTTTGACACTATCCCCCACTCAGGCATCATTGACAAACTCACCAAGCTTGGTAGCAACCCTTATATTGTTAGATGGGTTGCTAACTGTCTCACTGATAGAACACATATGGTCAAAATAGGGGAATCCACCTGCAACAGCAGACCTGTAACCAGTGGTGCTCCACAGGGATCAGTCCTGGGGCCTCTACTGTTTGGAATTTATTTCTCTGAAGTACAAGCAAAAACTAAATGTCTGTGGCTAGCAACATTTGCTGATGACTGCAAACTGACAGTGGTCATAGAATCTCCAAATGATGTCATCATCCTACAAGAGGGTCCTACACAAACAAATGCTTGGTGCCAAAGTCATAGCCTTAAACTCAATTCAAAAAAATGTGTTATCATCCCTTTCAGTAAGAGCGATGTTACTGATAACTACCACATCACTAGCAACACCCTAAGTATGTACTCAGTGGTGAGACACCTGGGCACACAGGTTGACATCAACCTTACCTTTGATCACAATGTCTCCACAGTGGTACAAAGGGCATTCTATATTGCTCATCTCATAAGTAAGGGCATTGACTCCAGAAAAAACATAAATTATAACCTCCCTGTTCTCCTCCCTCATTAGGCCAATAATTGAGTGCAAGCCCCCTTTTTGTATGTACCTTTCCAAGCACCTGCAGCAATTGGAGAGACCACAAAGGTTCTTCACAAGGAAAATTCAAGGTCTTCAGTTTAAGTCCTAGGGGATCATCTGAAATCACTGTCACTTTATTCTGTTTCATACAGACTACTCAGAGGCAATCTCTGCCTTGCATATAAGGCAATCTCTGACCCCACTTTATTAGAAATGCTATATATCCACAAGTCAAATCGTACATGAGTTACTCACTCTAAAGACCTTAACCTGGTATGTGACATTAACAGAACCTGCTGGAGAGACAGGTTTGTGTCCCAGAAGTCACCACACCTTTGGAACAGACTCCCACTTCATGTCAAACACAGCACCTCATTGGCCGTCTTCAAATGCAATTTGGACAATTAGATGGGTAACCATAAATTCACCCCAGGAGTTCCACCTATGTCCCTCTTGGACAGGGGTGATAGGTGCTGATCGTGGAAATAAGGGTAAAACTTGGCTAGGCTTGTAAGGGCCCTAGGGGTATTAGCCTAGTAACTTCCTATGATCCTATATGCCAAAATTGCCCATGCCACTGTGTGGTCCTCAGTGGTGCATAAGGATATGGAAGCAAAGTCAAGGAGAATGGTGTGGGATTTTAGGCATCTAAATTAGTCTGAACCGGGAGACTGGGCCAACAACATCTTTTGGAGGTGGATGACTAAATAAAGGAAAATAAAAAGCTATGGAAATTGATCAGTGCTGGAGTATTCAGGGCTGTGGACAGCAATTTGAGGAAAATGCATAAAGCAGTAAAAGCTAGAAGGGCAATATGGCTATGCAGGATTATGGTACTAGACAGGATAATTAATATGTGGAAAGGGGCAGTAACATGGTACTCATTCTACAGAATTCATCAACTAAGTAATTCAATTGTAGATTACCTAGTATATGTGACATAAATGGGTAAGAATGTGAAAATGAAGCTTGTCTAGCAGTTAGTAAAGAGTATTACGGCTATGAGCTATTAGCAAGATGCTTTTTGTAGTTCAGGGTTTGAATCCTTCAGCTACAATTTGCTTACAGAATGAACTCTAGGGCAATTGGGAAAATGAGCCAGGCTTTTTAGAAGTCTCCTTCACTGCATACCTAGTAATGATCTATGAGCCTATGAACCTATAAAGCAACAGATGGCTACAAAAATACTGGCAGCATTAGTTGTTTACATGTTGGATACAGAGAAAGAAGTATTGGTCCTGGTCTAAAATCCATGAGTATTTGAGTATATCCCAGATACAAAGTTATCACTAGAAATAATTCTGACCAAAGATCAAAAGGGCAACAATAAGCTAGATGATTTTAAAAAGGTGCTCAAAAGTGATGGTAAGATTTTTAAGACAGTGGGCAATAAGGCTGGACTGCTACAGAATAATGTATAAGCTCTGGATGATGAGCATCACAGCGATTAACCACTGAGTAGGTCGGCACTACAAAAATGTTTTTCATTTAAATACAGAATGAAGCAAGGGTAAAAGGAAGCTCCTGCAGCAGGATAGTGATTTCAGAAGAAACGAGTCAATGCTGACTAAGTAGAAAGTTTACATATAATCATTTTTATTATCATTGTTTATTATAACTTTTCTAAAATAAAGTCAAATTGTTCTTATGTACATACCTAATTACTGTCTAAATATTTTACTAATTGAATATGGGTTCCAGTTACAGAATTCACAGAAGAGAGACATTGCACCTCACAAATAGAGGGATCTCCTAGGATGAGTCAAAACTGGGAGATACATGCAAGTTCAATGAGGTGCATTAGTGAGGCAGAAAAATAATGCAATATTATTTAATTCATGTGTTGGATGGCACAGTGGCGTGATCTGAGGATTATGTTAGTATACCTTTATGTGTGTGGCTTCCCCTCAGACCCTGAATATGAAGGTTATGAAAGTAGTATACATCAACAAATTGCTGCAATAACTTTCACTTGGTACTTACTGTTAAGTGATTATAATTTGTCAAAACTTCCAAGTCAATCTAGATTAAATGGGGTCTTGAGTTCAGTTCTCAGGGTTATTTATAATAGGCATGTACGTTTACCCATAACCAAACAAAATTCTGGCAGTGATGGCTTGCCCATAGAAATATGGAGACAATATAAAAATAACAAGGCATCATATCTTGTGCGAGTGTTTAATAAAGTTCCTGAGAAGAGAATGACACCACAGTTATGGAAGCAAGCTGTACTAGTGGTCTTGTAAAAAAATGGAAGAAATTCAGATCTGATGCCCTTCCACAGGCCAATGTCTATACTTAATCATAATTATAAACTATTTATACTCATTACAGCAGTGAGATTAGCAGAACATTGTCTGATTAACTGACAATGACCAAAGTGGATTTGTGTCGCAATGGCAGACATTAGACAGGATGTTAAAGATAGTGATATTGATAAAAGCTGTGCAGAAGAATGAGGAGTTGCTAGTCAGAGCCACAGCTAGGAGTTGTGGCACCTGTGCATTCCCCAATTTTGTGTACCCCTCAACTTCAAGTTGAGGAGTTGAGGAGCTAAAAAATAGGACCATCCTCTAAATGCAGAACCGGTATAAAGAAACTGAATGCTGATACTGAGCTACTACTTGATCAACATATGCTGATCATACCCCCTGACACCTTGTACTCAGGGGGTGTTATCACACACCCCTGACATCTTGCACTCAGGGGGTGTGATCACACATCCCCGGCACCTTGTACTCAGGGGGTGTGATCACATCCCCAAAACCTTGTTCTCAGCACACCCCTGACACCTTGCACTCAGGGGGTATGATCACACACACCCTTGACACCTTGTACACACCCTGACACGTTCTACTCGGGAAGTGTGATCACACACACCCCTGACACCTTGTATTCAGGGGGTGTGATCACACCCCCCTGACACCTTGTACTTAGGGGGTGTGGTCACACATCCCCGGCACCTTGTACTCAGGGGGTGTGATCACATCCCCCCAATACCTTGTTCTCAGCACACCCCTAGCACCTTGTACTCATGTGGTATGATCACACACACCCTTGACACTTTGTACTCAGGGGATGTGATCACACTTCCCTAACACCTTCCATTCAGGGGGTGTGATCACACACCCCTGACACCTTGTACTCAGGGGGTGTGATCACACACCCCTGACACCTTGTTCTCAGGGTGTGTGATCACACTCACCCCTGACACCTTGTACACACCCTGACACGTTCTACTCAGGGGGTGTAATCACACACACCCCTGTCACCTTGTATTCAGTGGGTGTGATCACACCTCCTGACACCTTGTACTCAGGGGTGTGATCACACCCCCCAATACCTTGTTCTCAGCACAACCTTGACATCTTGTACTCAGGGGGTATGATCACACACACCCTTGACACCTTGTACTCAGGGGGTGTGATCACACTACCCTAACACCTTGCATTCAGGGGGTGTGATCACACACCCCTGACACCTTGTACTCAGGGGGTGTGATCACACCCCCCTGACACCTCATACTCAGGGTCAACCTCTCCCCATTTGTTCAGACTTAGCTATCCTTGTGTTGGCAGTAGTAAAGTGTGAAGCAGAAAAAGCTTTTGATATAGTAGCATGGTATTATTTGAAGCAAGTCTTGAATGCCTATTATAGGTTCATATATGAGTACTAGGCTAACAGCTCTAAGGGACCTTTTAAAACCTAGCTATGTTATCCATTTGTAAATGACAGGATAAATTACACAGGAGCATATAGCTGTGTTTAGGTGGCAGAGGATTTGCAAGCTGTCTTTGTCCAGTATGCCAGTCTAGGGGTAAATTTCCAATTACCCATCTATTGGTACAGGTTACATTTGAATAAGGTAAGAAATGAACTCTGCTTCACATGGATGTGAAGTCTGTTCCAGAGTAGGGGTGGTCTCTGAGACACATATAAGTTCCCCAAACCCATTTTATTAATGTTGCATATTTCTACTGGTGTTAGACTTGCGGATTTGCAGCAATACTGCATCAGATGATGGTTTGAAAGACAGGTGTAGATCACTTCTCAGTAATCTATACAAGACTGAGTAGAAAGATAAGGCTTTAAGGTACTGTGAATATTCCATGTGGTTTACATCTTGTATTCTTTTTGTGAGGAAGATCTATGGGTTTTCCAGTTGCTGTTATATGTGCCTGTTAAGGTACATACAAAGGAGGCATTGTACTTGATGAGGACTGAGTACAGTGGGATAATAGCATTTCTGAACCTGGATGCCATACCCTTGCTTATAATGTGTGCATTATAAAATGATTTCCTTACAACAGCAGACACATGATGGCCAAAGGCCAAGTCACTGAACACATATATTTGCAAGTTCCTAACCAATGGGTCTATTCTTAGGAGTATATTGTCTATGTGGTAATACACAGGTACTGATGACTTTCCAAAGGATACTATTATGCATTTTTATCATTCAGTTTTTGATCATGTCTTTGGCACCAATTATTCGTTTGCAATAAGGATATTAGTAGCTTACAGTAGTCCTCAAATTTGGCCAACAAGAGACATTTAACAATAGCTTGTGATTCCAAAAAGAAGATGACAAAAAGAGCAGCATCAACACCAAGCCCTGAGGGGCTCTGCTGATGACCAGCCTTTTTGTGGAGGTAAAGTCCCCTATCCTGATTTCCTGCATCCTTTCTATGAGCACATTGACTATCCAATGGGTGACATAGGGGCTTAATTCTAGTTTCATGAGTTTGTCAACAATGCCAAAATAGAGACTTCTTGAATGCTGTAGCCAGGTCAAGATAGGCTGTGCATATAATTTTGCCCTTGTCCATAGCTTTGGTAACATTCTCAAAAAAGTTTACTAGAATGATCTGACCTTGATGAAGCCAAACTATGTTTGATCCAGAGTCTGAAGATTTCCTATGTTTTTATAATATCCATGAATATTTTTTCCATGGCCTTACATATGAGACTATTCAGACTTATGCATCTATAATTACGTTAGTTATTAGATGGCCCACCTTTTGCAGAGGGATAACTGTTCAATTCCTCCATTTGCTAGGCACAAAGCCAGTTTGGAGGTTGCGGTTCAACAGTGACCTTAGAGGAGTCTATAGGTCATGTTTCATGCTAATCAGTAGGCACCACAGGATATTATCAGGGCTCACAGCTGCAGTATTTTTTGCCTTGGAGAGCACATTGAAGACCTGTTTGCTAGTGATAGCTGGGGAGTTATACTCAGGGGTATCTCTTAGAAATTGTTGGGAGTGAAAGCAGGGTAAATTTGAAGGTATATTTATCAATCAGTCGGTTTGTTATATTCTCCAGCTCCATATAGGTGGTTCCATTAATAATTAGTACAGCAGACTGTTGTGTATTACCTTTGAAGTTGCAGACATAGCTGAAGAAGGCCATGTGCTTGTCCTTTGCCTGTGGAGCTAGCTTTATCTTAAATTCGGCTTTCTTTTAAGGCCTTGATAAGACTCCTGATTTGCATATTTAGTTTGATGAGGGGTTTCTTGCCTTGCTGGAAATTGCACTTCATAGTTTTGTCCATGGTTTTCATCCTTTGGTTATATAACATGTTGATACTTGTCCTTTGGTTATATAATGTGTTGATAATGGTATTTCACCACAATTACTTGTTTTTTGAGTTAGTTCTTTGCTTATTCCAAATGGTTATGGCTGCCTCATTGCAGTAGTTTCCATGGTGGTTGCAGGCTTTTGTGGACAATTCTGCATAGCCAACAGAGTTCACATGGTTGGGTTGGACTTGAATTTTTGCCAGGGTATCATTCAATCGTTGGAGGTTTTCTTTGGAATAATGCCTAAACATTTGAGTGTTAGTTGAGGTCACAGGTTTTAATTTGATTGTAAAGGTGACAGATTTATGATCTGACCTGACAAGTGAGGATGTTACACGTCTAGGTGCAAAGTTCCCCCATGTTTGGAGGGGTCAGGTAAATATATTGGTGCCCCTAGTGGATGTATAGATGATCTGATTCAGAGCATTTGTGTTGTCAAAGTTCAGGAATCTCTGGGCCTGCATAATGGAAGTTATGTATATTTCCCACTTTATAGATGGATGGTTGAAGTTGTCCAAAAATATAGTGTTGGATTTAATGCAAAGTGACTCCAGTATGTTTAGGTATTCAGTATTGGTATCCTGAGTTATAGAATGGACCTATAGCTTGTAATGATATGGTACTGGATTTTGCTTATAGTGAGTTAGACATGGAGAAGCCCAAGTGAGTCATACTGTTTGACCAGTCTTGAGACATGACTGTTCTTGATGAATGTTTAGACACCTCCACCTTCTGTCCCTTCATGTGTAGTAGCTGGTTTAAATATGTGGAAGTCATTGTAGCCTTGCACTGCCAGGGTGCTCTCTGCGGCTTTAAATCATGTCTCAGTAACTGCATAGAGTAGTTATACCATCAGGCTTTCCTGGATTCCTTTTGCTATGTTTGAAGTTTTCTCAGGGTGGAATTGCCTAAAAATGGCACTAGGGGATGGACAAAGTTATAGCCAATATTCAAAAGCCTAGTGGGGACAGGAGCAGACCATACATGGTGAAGCAGCATGATCTGTCAGCCATATCCTCCCAAGCTGACAACTATTGTACTCTTTTCAAATGACACCAAAACAATAAGCCAATTGTTAAAATAAATTATCTTCTGCTCATATTGTGCCATCATCCTTGGAAAAGGGGACTGTGACCTTCTCCTTGCTCATCTAACTGAGTGAAACATGTGTGTCTCACATGGAATCTCCTGTGGCTAAAACATTTGTTTCTGTGGAAGTTTGCCTTATAGGTTTGCTTGTTGAGATACCAGGAGTTGAAGCTGTATCTGTTGTGGTGGCTGCTGCTTTGGTGCAATGTTTGTGCATTTGCTGATAATTCCTGTTATTATAGCTGCATTTAAGAGACCTTTGAGGTTTGAGTAGATTACTTTTAAGAGACTCAGTATCTGCAAGTCTATGTGCTTGGTCTTTAGTGTAAGTAGCAGGCAGAATGTGGTGTTGTGTGCCTCTGACAACCTGTTTGGAAATTGTAAAGGCTGTATGTGAAAGCCTTTCCCTTGACAATGTATAATTGCTTCTTTGTCACACTGTATCTCATTGTTTAAGAATTTGGTGGTTGTCAGTAAATATTAATCAATTGCTACAGTCTCAGAATGTCCTTTTCCACCAAGTCAACAGTAACTACAGAGACAAGAGGAAGGTGCTAATCTATTGTTTCTGATGTTTACTGTGTACATTATAAGGGGGCTTGTACCAAGGGTTCCAGAATAGGTTTACTTGGGTACTATTAAAAGTGAAAGTATAATGTTTTGGTCAAAATTGTTGGAGCAATGCTTTCCTTTGCACAAACCACAGTAACAGGATAATATACAGTGGATATAAAAAGTTTACACACCCCTGTAAAAATGCCAGGTTTTTGTGATATAAAAAATGAGACCACAATCTGCACACATGCAACCAGTGTATTGCACGTTTTTTTATTTTTTTATATTTTTTTCCCCTAACAGATTTATTTGTTTTTCAATTGAATTGCACAGGTTATAGGTCACATTAAAGGTTTGAAAAGTTTTGAAATGGTTTATTGTGGTCTCATTTTTTATATCACAAAAACCTGGCATTTTAATAGGGGTCTATACACTTTTTATATCCACTGTAGATGTTTATAACAGGTTTGCTTGGGTGGCTATTTGACTAAGAACTACGTTTTCAGTCTAACCTCACAAAGCAATGCTCCTGCATGAGCAAACCAAGTGTTCATCATGAACCATGTACTCGGGGAATATCAGAGGTTGTCTTTGATACATAAAATTGGATTTTAAGTGGCATCTATTCACGACACAGCTCATCTTCACTGTCAGATAAGCAGCATCACACAAAACTGAAGACTTCATACAGGCACAGAAAATCAGCAAACAAGCAAAATACTAGTCAGACACAACAGCTCTCTAAGGTTCCCTTAATGATTACAAGCTCTGAAGAGACAAGACTACTCTGCACTGCCACAAGAGTGTAGACCTAACATTTCAAAAAGTAAACTCTTTACAAAAAGGAGAAAAAGTGCTGAAACTCAGGGAGTACAATAGTGAAATGCAAGCAAATACATTTTAATTAAATGCAAAAATGCAGAAACTCTGCAGTTAAATAAAGTGAAATATAACTGCACTTTAAAGTAGGAAAAATAGCAGAAACATGGTAAATAATGTAGAAATATAATGCACTTTGAAATAACAAAACAAAGTGAAATTCAGCAATGTGGACTAGTTATCGAGATTAGATGGAGATGGATTGAAGCAGGAACACCAATATCTCAAAGGCATGGTTGCCAAGCATTGGAAAGCTCTGTGCAAATGAACCAAACTTTATATAGGCATAGAAAATCTGAAAGAAGCAAAACAGCCAACTAGCCAATCACATCAACACACTACAGTGACTGCCAAGCTCAGCAGAGACCAGGCTACTCCCTTCTGTCACTAGAGTGCAGACCTAACTTTTCCAAGTGTAGAAATGACTAACAAGGATCCCAAAGTGCAGGAACTGAGCAATTGCAATGGTAAAATATCAGCAAACACCTTGAATTAGACAAAAGCATGCAGAAACCCAATAGTTAAATACAGTGCGATACAATAGCACTTTAAAATATGAAAAGTGCGGACACTTAATAAATAATGTACTAATTTAATGGCAACACTTCGAAATAACAAGAAAAATTGCAAATCAGCAATAGGGCATACATATCCAGCTTAGATGGATCAGGATTAATGCAGGAACACTTAAACCTCATTGGCAAGGTTGCCAAGTATTGTTAAGCTCTGTGTAAATGAGTATTGTTCTTAAACTCTCAATTTAATTTGGCTTCCCTCAAAAAGTACTGCTACAACCAACAACTGACATTAAGGACCTATGGGGTAACACCATCACCAGTGTCTCAGAATCCTGTTGCACTCGACCCATATCTTATGTTTGGAAACTTACACTAACATTACATTATATAACATTAGAAGCAAAGTACTTTCTCCAGTTATGATACAAAATTTCTAGCATTGTATCCAAATTGCAAGGACAGCAGTAGCCAAAAAATGTCCTTCTGCCTAAGCTGGAATACTGTCTGCCTGCTTCTTTTGTCCTGCAGCCATCACATGACACTCATAGACTACAAGGAACAGAAAATAAAATATTCAGGCTTGCCATCCTTGCTGACTCACATATACACCATTGTGACCTGATTCATAATTTCAAAGGGCTCTCAGTAACAGATAGAGCCTAATTTCTTTTCAGCTATTTGAATTATAATGTTTAAAATTTTAAACTAAGGATATTGACCCACCCCTTTGTGAAACTGCCTAGTAGTAGTAGTCAAGAAAATAATGCAACACTTATCTGACCACATTTTAAAACAGCTATTGGTGAAAAATCATTCTCTAGAACAGGACCAGCCCCTTCAGTCATTTAGCACCTGAAGTTACTTCCTTCACCTCATTGAAGGATCATCTATGAGACCATGTGCTTTAGAAACAATGGCTTACAATACTTACAGCGTGTTACATACAACAATATAGCTATCTACATTTTGTAAATGCCAACATCTGTCATATTATAATTCTCATACAAAATGTATATTGAAATATTCTATCTACTCCTTCATAACATGTACCACATTAAAGTAAGCAAAAGCTTAAACTCCAGAACACTAACATATTGTATATGGTGACTATTTAGAAATAATTGCTGTTATCTTAAAAAATGCTTTTGTTATATACTACCTTAAGTAGGTCACCGTGCTTTATTGACACATTATTTGATGTACTAACTCCTAATTCACCAGTTTGTAATTAATTGTACTGATGATTTATTCTATTGATGCCCTCTGATCCCAGGTTTTAGCTGAAAAGGGTCAGTAGACCAGTCCATGTACACAGTTAACAAATACTAATAAAATAAACAAATGAAATATATGCTTTTCAGTTCTTGAAATATTTTTTACATCTCACAATGGCACTATATTCTGTTTCAAATAAAAACTCATTGTGGTCTTTCACTCCCCTTGCAATGGTCATGAGGGACCCATTAGGGTGCTCCTTAACACCAGTTCTATTTGCCCTATATTTACATTAATCTCCAGTGATGTTACAAATATCTAATATAAAAGAATACAAGATAGGGGGCCACAAGGTTAAAATGTCTTTAGTTATTGATAATGCGCCGACATAAAAGACAAGGCTAGAACATGAATTAAATACAAGTCTGGTATTTTTGTGGTTGTAAGATAAACAAAACAAGGACTGGGGCAGTGGCAATAATTTGTGTACCCTCACAAAGGCTGATACAAGAATATGAGTTCCTATGGAGATTGTTCCTTATTATTTACTTAGAAATGTATTTGGGGCCCTGTTTATAAACGCCAGCTACCCCAATTTATAAGGAGTTAATAACGACATTAATGCCTGACTTTAAGAGGTAAAAAACGATAACAATGGAATTAGTGAAGACCATACAAGCACTGAACTTGTTTGTGTTATCTCTGATACTTTATATATTCCAGCCTTTCCCAGAAATTAATTAAAAGGCATAATGACCGAGTTTGCTTGGGGGTGGCCACGGTGGTGCAGTGGTTAGAATTGCCGCCTCACAACAAGAGGATCTCTGGTTCAATCCTTGGCTGGGGTGCCTTCTGTGCAGAGTCTGCATGTCCTCCCTGTGGTCATGTGGATTTCCTCTGGGTGCTCCGGTTTCCTCCCACATCCCAAAGACATGCTGCAGGTGGATTGGACACTCTAAATTGGCCCTAGGTGTGAGTGTGTGCATGTGTGTGCCTTCTGTAGAAGGTTGGGCGCCAGGCTGGTAACTCAACACTGTAAAACTCCACTGCCAATCATGAGCAGACAAAGTGATCCACTGTGGCAACCCCTAACCGGGAAAAGCCGGAAAAAGAAGAATGATCACGTTTGCCTGGATTGTGGAAAGAATAGATTGTCCTGGCATAAATGTGTGGTTGAAGTATAAATGGGAGGACTAAGAGGAATGAGAATAACATATTCATATTTATATTATGATAACAGTACAATTTAACATTTTGTATCTTTTGCAGATGAGATCCTCAAATGGAAATATTTGACTGGGTTAAGAAATAGTATAGGACAGTTTATTTTGGTCATGTCATTGCAGGGGAGATGAGTTCTCATGTATCTTAAGGCAAGTCACAGGTATAGTAAAACAATTACTGAATAATAAGTATTTAAAACTATAGATTAAAATGCTTTTGACTAATGGTAATTGTTTACCAAAGTGTGTGGGGGGGTGCTGAAATCTGAAAAGAGAGAAATTCTAGATAAATGTATTCTAAACAACTGAAATATGTGGGGTACTTGGAGTCATATTAAGTAGAAATTTGGATTAAATAGCTCTTTAAGTTTAGAATATGAAGGTATGTTGAATACTTAAATTGTTTTGAGCTTTAATTGAGTTGTTATTGGGGAGGACTTCACCTACCCGATATTGCTGGAGGTAACGGGCATACCTATCAACTGTCCCTGCCTTTGTAGAACATCCCTGATTTTGCCTCATCTTTTGCCCTGCCCATTATAAAATTATTGGTTTTCTGGTAAATCACTGAATATTAACAGTCAATCAATAATTGCAAACAATAGATATTCATACTTATTATTGTTCAGAAAATGCATGCCAATGCAAAGCCTCTTGTTCTGTTAAACATCTAAGATAATTAACATAATATTTAAAAATTATCACTAATTTTGGGCCTTTGCACCCCCCTATTATTTTTGTCTTTGTCCAGATTTCTTGAGGAGTTGAGAGACATGGTAAGGGCTGACCAGTCAGTAACCCAGAAGTTAGCAAGTACAGAATTCAGAATGTTGAGGCAACTGAAAGTTGATAAGATGAAACAAATTTTGGTCAAAGATTTAGATGAACAAATTGATAATAAAAGTTGGAAATATTTACACCACTTCCCATGATACGCCACTAAATCCCACAAATTTAGAATATTTACTTTGAAGGATTTATGTGAGTTTGTATACTGCAGTGAGGTTGTGAAAGATGTATATTAGACAAACTCACCATGTTGGGGATGAATTGCAGGGGCATATGAGAAATGTGATCATGTTTTCCTTTGGCTCTACAAAAGGCTTTAGATATATAAATTGGAATTGCAAATGCTATTTGAATAATTGTTTCAAAAAGACGGTTACACTTACAAAATTGCTGTTTCTTTTTGTTTGAGACAGATTAATAGAATTAACTACAAATGAAGAGGCATTTGTAAAGTTGATAGTGACAATTCCTGCAAAAGCAATAACTAGAAAGTGAAAATCAAATTCAGAATCAACAATTGCTGAAGTAATAGCCAATGAAGAAAAGGTGGAGAAGAGGAAAAGGCCAATTGCAAAATAATATTGATGACGTCCATTGTATGCATATTAGGATTCATTGCAAGATGTACTGATATAAAATAAACTTTGTCACAGATGGTGCTCATAGCTCTATTTCTTAGGTTGTTATAGACATATATAAATGTATCACTCATCAAACCTCCAGCAAGATTCAAAGAAACGTTATTGTCATTTAGGAAACACAAGTGCTCCTTAAACTTTTACAGAAGAAAACAAACAGAAAAAGGCAGACGTGATAGGTATTAAAGAATAAACAATAACTATAGTACAAGCGTAAATATTTCGGTAGCTGATGCACATGCTTGTACACTATTTATATACACTGGGCAACACTGACTACTAGATGATTAACACCTGAAAAGAAAAGTACACTATACACAGAGGTGAGATTGGGTGATACTGCACATAAAGAAGTGATTGGAATTGCACTTGAATGAAAATATATTCATTTTAGTATGCAACAAATAAATAGAATTACTGTATACAAAAGAAAAAGAATGAGAGTGTAACAATCTATTATAGTTTTATATATCCAGATTTACATCTGCAATAATGAGTCTTTTGCAGTTGGATAAAAACTGTTCATTAATCTGGAGGTCCTGCAGCAGATACTCTGTAACCTTTATATATATATATATATATATATATATATATATATATATATATATATATAGACAGATATATAAATATGCATTTTACAGCTTATGTTTCTGCATATCCAGTTGCTGTGAGATACGGCCAAACTTCTTGATTCAAATCTTTCAAATCTCTACCAATTTACCCTGCAGTTTGAGAGACATTGGAGATTGCAGTCATCTTCTCAAAAATAAATGTAGAGCCTTAGGTAAGTACAAAAATAAAATAAATTGGATATTCAGCACTTTTGTAAGAATAGGCTCAAACTAAATTCTAAAAAGTATAATAACATCACACAGCTGGTAGACAACCCCTCCCCTCCCCCTCATTATAATGTATAAACCAAATGCCACTATAAAATGGAAATGTAGTTACGTACATAGGACCTTGAATTCATAACTCTGTCTTTGAGAACACCTCGGCCATGGGCAAAGTCTCCCAAAGCACCCCTGTGCATACAAACTGGCAACCACTTCATAAGCTTCAGTATCCACCAGGACTAGAAGAAGTCAGTCTCTGCAAGCTCATTATTCCAATCCTCCCTCCAAAGTGATAAAAAGTCAAAGCCTCATCATTCTTCTTTGCCCCCCCATCAGCATCCAGCAAGTGCCCAAATCCCCAAATGACCATGGGGCATCTGGGTCATAGTCAGGTTACTAGTACTGGCAACCATAACATCATTTCTGGTGCAAATTTAGCAAACAATCTTTAAAACAATTGTGCTGAACACATGCACCCTTGACCTGCTCATTAAGTTAGGTGGACAAAACCTGTAATATTTGTCTTATCTAGGGTGTACCTAAAAGTGAAAGTTTGAAATCAGGAATGTTATGGTCTGGTGCTTCAGTGGTTCATTCATGTCTACCTGAATTTTAGCAAGGGATTCAACATACAAGACAAGTTAATCAAAACTGGATAAGATCTCAGTATAATGTTATCTTTTCAAAATTAGCTGTAAATACTAAAAAGAAGCTAATATTGAAAGGAGCTGACACTGAGGAAAGGAGACTTTATGGTGCACCTTAGGGTTCCATGGTGGAGCCACTCCTCTTAGAAACTACACCAAAAGTATGCTTGTTTACAGAAGGTACTCAGATATGCAACACAGCTGATACAAGAAATGGAACTAGACTGCATATGAAGGGGCATCATAAAGTTAGATGCAAGGTCAAATATATGGCAATTCAGATTAAACACAATTAAGTTAATGATAATTTGCTTGGCTAATGAAACTAAAGGACAGTTACACGAAAAAGGTGAGATATTACTGACAACAAAAAATTAAATGGGATTTTGATGTAATTGTGTTACATTATTCAGATGTGGGCAATCAGTATGAGAAGGTAGTAAGAAAACACTGAAGTATTTTTAGATAAATACATAGGTGTATTATCAGCAGGAAAACAAAATAATTCCTCCTCTCTACAAACATTTGCTGAGACCATGGCTACATTATACTGTATGGATCTGCAGACCACAGCTCTAAAATTAGATTCATACAATCTAGGTTGAGCAAAGAGGGAAACAACAACAGTACACTGTCACTATAGGAAGGTATATGAAAAGTGAATCATTAAATGATCATTATCTATGTATCAGTAAAGAACATGGTAATAAATAACATGGGATAATATTAAGAGGATGTCAAAGGAACTATCTAAATAAAAAGAAGGCAACATATTTCATATTGTGAGTTATACAAAAACAAAGAGGCATAATCTGAGGCTAGATGGAGTATTGTTTAGTTGATGTGTAAAGTATTTTCTTTAACAGTGTGTATTTGCACTTAATAGCATTCATAAGTAAACATTGGAATGAAATGCAAGGATTGGCTTCAAGCCGACATGTAGATTATTTTAGCCAGATGTAGAAGGGAGGAGGACATTTTGTAACAATGCATAGAAATAGGGAAAAGAAAGGACTAGGCGAGGAAACTAGTTCTTACTAACACATTGATAATTTCTCTGTTATTTAAATCTGAAACCTTTTAAAGAAACACTGTTTAAAACATGTTGCAGTCATTGGTTCAGCTACAATTACTGATGCAATCTACTTTTACCTCAGCTATTTCTTCAGGAGTAATAAATCAAAACTGAAGAATTTGAAAATGATACATGAATAATATTATAAATTAATAGTTCCTGAACTAGAAAACTGAGATCTGAGAGTGAATATCAATGTTTACATCTTATTGAGCTAATACTGCTGCTATACAAACTGTCAAAAATACCATTTATGACACAAAAACATTAGCCCTACCACACACTTACTACCTTACCTACATAATATATAACTTGAAAAATAAGTTCACCACAAGGAAGATCACTTCTCTTCAGGGCCAGTAATAACAACTGTCTTGAAACACCCATATTCTGCCCCCCCCCCCCATCCACCCAGTTTCATGGATTGGCTGTCTGAAAGACAAAGGAAGAATCTAGAAAGATGAATCACCTAATTAATTTTGTATATATAGCTCCAGTTCACTTCTTCTCAGCTGATTAAATAAGTTACTTTATTTTCCACGCAATTTCCTTGATCCCATGACAAATTACAAATTCAAGGGCAAAATTTACTTAAGTCAAATGCACAACAATGTTTATTAATAATGTTCTACAGTGGGGTTTGCAATTTTACAGTATGACTAAATAAGAGACCCATAGGATCTTAATTCATTGCACCATATGGTTATTTTGCATGCAGTAAGTATATACATGGCATTTCTTCAAAAATGCAGGTTTAGTTGCATGAAGGTGTATAATGCATAACACACAAAAAGACCGAAAATATGTTGTGAACAAAAGAAAAATACACTTGGGTATCAGATGAAACACACATTTAATGCATATAAGGTCAGTGTCATAAAAAAACTTGACTTTTCTTGCTAAAGTCTGCAGTACGACATCCTGCTTCAAAATACTTCTCATAATAGTTTTGTATTACCACAACTTCAACAATCATTAATCTGTAAAAGACTTCTTTTCTAATTTAAGTACAGCCAGATTACAATGCTGCTACTTCGGAAAGAATGATAAATGGTTTATATAATTACTTAATCCAGTTAACTAATTATGCCTTTAAGGAGACATCTGGGTGACCTCAAGCAATGCAAGAGAAGTACCTCACTAGTGTCTGGTGTCGTTTGCCACTCTGTGGGCCAGACATGCCTGCTGTCAGTCATTACTTCAGAATACATCAAACTGCATTGTGGGAGAGGTCCACTGTCAGGAGTTTAGCCAATATTTTAGAACTGCATGCTTACTTCTACAATGTAGCCCCCTCCCTAAAACTTCAGCCTCTCCCCTAAGTGGACCAGAAATGAAAGATTTTATTACTCAGTTAGCCAGTCAAGCATTCAAAAAAAATGTAGGCTGTTTCATAAAATATACAACAATAAACCATGCTAAATATGTCCTTTTAAAAATAATATTAAATTCTATTTGTCTCTTTGCAGAAAACAAATATTTAAAAAAATGTATGCCATGGCATACATGGAGTATGTCTGTCAACACCAATGTTTACCATACGCTTATATAACAAGAGTAGGACCCTGTTTCTGCAACTTGCATTCTATGCAGTCTTTAGATCTCAAAGCCTTATTTTCACACCAGCCATGTGACAAGCATTGCATCCTGCCCAGTTTTACAACTATTCATGTTGTAACAGTTCTTTGGTCACAGGCAATCATCTAGTACCTGCTAGTATCCGTTCCACACCTTACAACAGTAAATCAGTGCCTGTCACTATGCTTTATTCATTTCCCATGCTGCTTTGAGGCTTAGATGTTCAGGCTGGCATCATTTGGCAACCTTCTTTGTTCTTGGGTGCATCATTGAAAACATTATTACATATAGTCACAGTTTATACTCATTATTTAGAAAGAGTCTGTCTGATACACTGTCACTGATGATAGCATTTCTAATATTTAATAATAACAATAGTTTAATAACCTCCATTCTGAAGCTATTAAACACGTCCTACATTAGAAAAGCCTATTGCAAAGCCTCAACAGCATGCACCTAGTGTGTTTCATTTTTTTGTTAATTAATATGTATTCATACAAGCAAAACACTAAAAGACATGTTTCAAATGCCATACATGGTCACAGTCACTTTTATAATAATGCATGTTATGCTCTTTTTGAATTGTTTTCATCCTGGACTGGATATCTTGACAGAAGAATCAGACTTTACTGATTACCTAGGTATGCTGGAAAGTCTAGGAGATTAACCGAAGAATGTAGTGTAAAACTGGTCAGTTAGTTGTGCATTGTGATGAGTGTTATGCTTTCTGAATAAAATCACAATAGCTTTATCTTATTACTATTTAAGACAAGTGTTTACTGGGGTACTCATTTCTTAATCAGAGGCCAGTCTGAAAAGTGCTTGAAAGAGACATGAACACAAGTGCCGTGAACGCAAGATTGTGCAAACATGTTAGTGAAGGAACTGTACTCTCACATTACAAAGACATGCATCTGGAGCATTTCTCTCCGGGCCTCTGCTGAAAATTGGCTTTTTTCCAAGTCAGACTTTCCCGGTTAACAAATGTTAAATAAATAAATTATTGTAAACATCCAAAACATTCTCCATTATTTGCATCCTTGAATCCCTCTTCCCTGGTTCACTCAGGTAGCTGTTGTGTCACACCTGGACAGAAGATCTTCACCCAAGTATATTCTGATGCTAAACTGGATTCATTCCATAGAAGTAAATCATGCTAAAGAAATCTTACATCACAAACATTAGCAACACTAACCTCACCGGTGGCACACAGGGATAAAGTACTTATTATAGTCCAGGTGACCAAAGTTTGATTGCCAGCTCAGGTACTTTATGACACAGGGAGGGAGATGATAGTGCCTATCCTGGGAGCAAGTAGGAAAACATGATGCATGATGGTATATGGTGATGGCTGATGTCAGGATTTGAAGCGGTTGCCAGATTGGGTGTGTTAGAGTAGACATGGGAGGTGTAGCTGATATAGGATAACATACAAGGTGGCATAGTACTTCACCAAATGTTAGTGTGTAAGTCAGAGATGACCAGGATAAGGTAACAGAGTACTACACAAAATGTTGAGTGTAAATCAGAAAGGATCAGGACAAAGTGACGCAGGACTATACTAAATATTAATAAGTCAGAAAGGATCGGTACAAAGTAACATAGGACTACACAAAATGTTCAAGTGTAAATCAGAGAGGATCATGACAAGATGACACAATACTATATTAAATATTAGTGTAGAAATCAGAGTGGCTCAGGGAAACATGATATAATACTACACTAAATATTAATATTTAAATCAGGGAGGATAAGAACAAGATGACAATACTACACAAAATGTTAGTGCATAAATCAAAGAGGATCAACACAAGGTGACTTAGCACTGCTCTAAATATTAGAGTGTAAATCAGAGAGGATCAGGAAATGTGACATAGTACTACCCTTAATGTTAACGTGTAAATCAGAGAGGATCAGCAAAAGGTGATATATTGCTGTACAAAATACTAGTAAATTAAGGACAAGGTGACACACTACTAGACAAAATGTTAATGCTTACACTTCAATAGAGGGTAATAAAGTACTAAACTAAATCTTAGTGTCAATCAGAGATGCTCAAGACAAGTTGACATAGTAGTACTCTAAATGTTAGTCTGCAAATAAGTTAAAATCATGGCACTGTTACATAATACTACACTAAATGTTAGTCTGCAAATAAGAAAAAATCATGACACTGTAACACAGTACTATACTAAATGTTAGTCTGCAAATAAGGAAAAAGTCATGACACTGTAACATAGTACTACACTAAATGTTAGTCTGCAAATTAAAGAAAATCCTGGCACTGTAACATAGTACTACATTAAATGCTTGTCTGCACATAAGTTAAAATCATGACACTGTAACATAGTACTACACTAAATGTTTGTCTGCAAATAAGTTAAAATCATGACACTGTAACATAGTACTACACTGTTAGTCTGCAAATCAGTTAAAATCGTGGCACTGTAACATAGTACTACATTAATATTAGTCTGCAAGTAAGTTAACATCATGGCACTGTAATATAATATTTCATTAAATGTTACTCAGCAAATAAGTTAAAATTGTGGCACGGTAACATAGTACTACATTAAAGGTTAGTCTGCAAATAAGTTAAAATTGTGGCACTGTAAGATAGTACTACATTAAATGTTAGTCTGCAAATAATTCAAACCGTGGCACTGTAACATAGCACTACATATAATGTTAGTCAGCAAATAAGTTAAAATTGTGGCACTGTAACCTAATACTACATTAAATGTTAGTCTGCAAATAAGTTAAAATTGTGGCACTGTAACATAGTGCTACACTAAATGTTAGTCTGCAAATAAATTAAAATAATGACACTGTAACATAGTAATACATTAAATGCTAGTCTGCAAATAAGTTAAAATTGTGGCACTGTAACATAGTACTACAATAAATGTTAATCTGCAAATAACAAAAAATTGTGAACACTGTAACATAGTACTACACAAAATGTTAGTCTGCAAATAAGAAAAAAATCACAACACTGTAACATAGTGCTAGTCTAAACGTTAGTCTGCAAATAAGAAAAAGTTATGACACCATAACATAGTACTACACTAAATGTTAGTCTGCAAATAAGAAAAAGTTATGACACCATAACATAGTACTACACTAAACGTTAGTCTGCAAATAAGAAAAAGTTATGACACCATAACATAGTACTACACTAAATGTTAGTCTGCAAATAAGAAAAAGTTATGACACCATAACATAGTACTACACTAAACGCTAGTCTGCAAATAAGAAAAAGTTATGACACCATAACATAGTACTACACTAAACGTTAGTCTGCAAATAAGAAAAAGTTATGACACCATAACATAGTACTACACTAAATGTTAGTCTGCAAATAAGAAAAAGTTATTACACCATAACATAGTACTATACTAAATATTAGTCTGCAAATAAGAAAAACATCACAACACTGTAACACAGTACTAAGACAGCTGGAAGTCATGTACATCAGAGCCTAGGTTAGTTTTCTGTTTAAAGAGGCAATATTTATGGACCAGTAAAATACACATGTAGTACTTTCCTCTGTATTGTCAACGTAATACAGCACAAGTGAAAGAGGTGAACCTACAGTAAGTGCTTATCTTCATCAATACCTAATACATAATCAATACCTAATAAATCTGTGCTCAGTTGTTGCTTACAGTTGTCTTATTGCAGTGTAACAATGTCATTTCTCTACAGGCAGATTTGTTTTTATTATTATTATTATTATATATTTTTTTATTTTCATTTTATTAAACACATGCATACACAGTAGATCCTTTGTGATTTCATTGCTGGTGACCTGGTGAGGTAATTACAATGGATAGGATACATTTCACCATGGTATTTGAAAAATTAAAACAAAACTATTCTCTTCTTCACCAGATAACAGGCGTGAAATATGTTCTATGGAAGTATTACTAGGTGATCAGAAACTACTGTTCTGTTCATCATCCCATGGTAAATTTTATGAATGTCTGTGTTGAAGAGCTGGTTACATGTTTCTACCTTGTGTGGCTGTGAGGAGAAGGCAGTGGGGTATCCCATGAATAGATGGTTGTTATATCTTTTAAAAAGTGCAGGATGCTAATGTAATCAGTGCTTAGAACGTCTGTAAAACATACAAACTATAAGGAACCAAGAAGTGAATTCCTGAAGACTGTACTGATATTATTAAAATATGAATGTTGAATGTGAACAATAGAGAGCATATCACAAATGGCATTACTCACTGATAGTTGCATTATGTCATTATTTTCTTTTTAAATTGCTTTGATGAATTTCCTTTCTCTTTTTCTGTACATATCAAGCGGGTATGTAATATCAGTATTTTTATTAATTCCATGTACAGCAAGACTGACTGCTTAACAAGCAGAGGGAAGGAGATTAAAATTATATCAGTCATGTGAAATCATAACAAGAGACAGCAATTACCTATGAGCTGGTAGGGAACTAGCTGAACAGTAAAAGAACTGAGGCAGATGTGGGTTGCTGTCTGGCTGTCTAACAAGCTAAGATAAAACTGACAGGGGAGTGAGAGTCAAAAAGCTATGCATTTCAACAGGTGGTACCCAGCAATGGAATAGATTTAATTGGTCATTTGTACATCTTTTTTCCTTAGAGCAAAATCTATTGATACATGTTAAATGTTGTCATATATATAAAAAGTGACGTGTTTAGATGCAATATTTTTGCACCCATAACTAAAAATATATGTTTTAAACATTTTTTGGCATTTATATGCTGCAGTTTATCCTTTAAAGCATGACTTTAACTAGGCATGCCATATATAAACTACTACATACTATCTGACTTTCAGGAGTAATCTTTACACAATGTAAGGGTACCAAATATCTCAGCTTCAAACACCTAAAATAAATTAAAAAGGTGTGTATGAACTTAAAAAAAAGAAAATACCACTGTCAGTAAAGATTTGTGTTTGTTGCTCTACTGTCTATGAAATTAAAGGCTCCTAATATAATACATTTGTTATATGTGCAATTTTTATCCCATTTTCAGCATCTATGTATATCTATATCTATATTTTATATATATATATATATATATATATATATATACATATATATATATATATATATATATATATATATATATATATATATATATATATATATATATATATATATATATATATACATATATATATATATATATATATATATATATATATATATATATATATATATTAGGTATAGATATCTCTAGAGACAGATATATTGATAGAGACATATAAAAAACAGCAAAAAGGAACGGTAATACTATGACACCTAGCAGCAAAGCAATGTGGTTTACAAATCAGAAATATCTAGCTATGCTCTTGGGAAAGGGCAACATTCCAAAAACTGGTGTATAATTCCAAAAATCCTCGCAACACCCTTGCTCTAATGAGGGCATTATTGAGAAATAACTGACCTTGTATGAATATTAGAAGTTCTTTGCCTGTAACACCAGATCTTACCATAGTCTTCAGTCAGATATTATTTCCCAATAATTTCACTCTGTTGGACATTATCACCTCAAACAGCAATCTCTCTTTGAGAAGAAGCAATGACATTTAGTTGTGGGTGTTTGCTGAGCTGATAAATGTGAAACAGCTTTAAACTGCTACCCAGAGAAAATAAATGTCAAATAACAAAATATCTGAGGCTGTTCTACTTCAGAAAAATGGTAAAACTGCCTTAGGGTTTAATATTGTATTTTTAGCCAAAAGCAGAGTATGGCATATTTGCATTTGACCAGATACCTTACTAGATACTGTTGAACTCTGTCGCTGATAAATGTGTTATGTGTTACATCAGCTTATGTTGATGTGGCACCTAACTTACTATAGTTTATTATCATTTTTTTTTGTGGTTTGGGAAATGCAGCCTTTTTTCAGCTTCTATATCTTATTGTTAATTTTATTGATGCAGAGGCTGTAAATTGCTGACAATTGTTTTAAAAGAAATTGCTAAGCTTCTCAAGCACAAGTTTGTTGATCTTATTTTACATTATTGTTCTATTTTGTAAAGTGCAGGAAAAAGTGGGAGATAGAAAAGATGGTCCATGTTAGGAAGGAATACTGGTTGGCTAACAAAGAAACTAATAAAGGAATTTTAATAGCATAGAACATGGCATCAGAGGCACTCTGCCAGGTTTTGGTAAGTGAGTCAGTAGATGGCATAAAGAAACTATATCAGGTTGCAAGACAAAGACATAAAGATAAAGAAGATAGTCTCACTCTTCATAAGGGATGTCAGCAACAACCTGCTCATCAGTCCACAGGACATCAAAGGCAGATGGAAGGAGGACTTTCAGCAGCTTCTGAAGGAAGAAAACCCCAAAGAAGCTGTACTCCCCCACACACATTCTAAACTGTGAAAAGAGTAGGAGCCCACCGTACAAGAAGTAAGAACAGCACTAAGGAAAATGAAATCAGAGAAAGCAGCAGGCTCAGATGAGGTCACAGCAGATATGATAAATATGCTGGGTGAGATAGGGGAGAAATGGCTCCTGAGGGTATTCATAACAGTGTGGAGAGACAAATGCATTCCAGATGACTGGAGAATAAGCATAATAGTGTCAGTGTTTAAGAACAAAGGGGAAATTCACAAATGTGAGAAGTATAAAGCTAATAAACACTTGTCATATTGCATGAAAGTTCTGGAGAGGGTGACTGATAAATGCATATGCAGAGTAGTAGAATATAAGATGGGAGATAAGCAGTTCAGATTCAGATCAGGATGCAGCACAAATGATCCATTGTTTGCAGTGATGCAGATACTTGAGAAGAAGCTAGAGATGAGGAAAGAGTCCAACTGGGCATTCCTAGACTTGGAAAAATCATATGACAAGGTTCCAAGAAAGCTGACTTGGACAGTCCTGCAGTGGTTCAAAGTCCCAGAAACATTGGTAGAATTAGTGTGAACTACCTACAAGGACCCAATGACTCAAATACAAACAGTGTTTGGTCTCACAGAGGGGTTCCTAGTGGGAGTGGGTATGTGCCAGGTTTCATCTCAAAGCCCACTGCTGTTCATATTGGTAGTGGACTACATTAGCAAACAGGTCAGAGGGGACAGAGCAACACAGTTGTTGTATGCAGATATTGTGGCATAAAGACAGACTGTAATTAAGAACTTCAGCAAAGGATAGGGGAATGGAATGCAAAACTAAAGGCACATGGGATGAAACTGAGTATGGATAAGGCAGGTGTAATGGCAGCAAATGTGGCAAATCAGAAAAAGCTGAGAACTGAAACAGAAGTAAAAATTGTGGAACTGGTTAAGAACTTCAAGTATTTGGGAGGTCTGGTTGAGGAGAAGAGAAGTCTTAATGAGAAAGCCAAAGTTAGAATCAGAGGGGTTCCAGCCAACTGGCACAGAGCATCAGGTATGGTATGTGACTGAAGAATACCAAAGAAGCTGAAAAGTATGGTGTACAAAACAGTGGTGCAACCAGCACTATTGTATGGCACAGAAGCCCTGGTAGTAAAGGCTGAACATCTGAGGGAGTTAGAGGTGATAGAGATGAAGTGCCTGAGATGGGTGGTAGGTTGCACACTGTGGGACAGATGAAGAAATCCAGCCATAAGAGCAGAAGCCAAGGTAGCTCCAATTGCAGAATAAGTCAAAAAGAACAGATTATGGCTGTTTAGGCACATGGCAGAAAAGCAGAAGACAATTTGAAGAAGAATATTTGGGACAGCAGGAAGAATGCAAGAGGAAATTAAGGCATCCAGAAAAGAGGTGGATGGATTGTGTAAGAAAAAAACTGTGACCGTCAGGCATAAGTATCAAAGAGGACAGGAGATTGGCATTGAAAATGAGAGATGGTGACAGCTGACATGACACTCCTGACCCCATGTAGAAAAATGGGAAAAAGGGGTTGATGATGATGATGATTGTATTCTGCAGTTCTTGGACACAGAGGACTTCTGCCAACATCCCATTATTTTATCAGTTCAGTACCAGTTTATCCTTTTAATTCGACATGCCAGAATTAAATGGCTAGGTAGAAATGGCCAGGCAGATCCTACGGAGGATGGCAAGCTTTTTTTTTTTTTGTGGTAATGCTGTGGTAATAGAGCCCCTTTCCAGATGGATAAAGGCTACAGCATCACCTCATATATGTACACATGAATTTATATAATCATGCATAACTGTATATCCGTACATACTTCACATTCAGGTGATTGCCCATGTTTCCCATGAGTCAGTGAAGCTTCCAACAAGATGCAGTCAGTTAATATTAGAATCCTCACTTGTCTTGCAAAAGTGAAGATCTGACTGATCAGCAGCTATCCAGATGTCCTTCCATTTATACTCTGCAACCAAGGCTGCTAAATGCGCCCATGTGCTAGTGGCAGGGGTGGATAACATACTCTTCAGCCTTTGGGCTGGTTGGAGAGATGAATCAACATTCCATGGGTACCCTTGTCCACCCATCTTTTAATACTCAACTTTCCTTTCTTGGATTTCCAAAGGAACTGCTAATGTCTGTATTCTCAGTCGGTGATTGTTTAACACATAATGTATGACGTAAAGGGACTTAAAGTAACAAAAGATCAAGCTAACAGAAAAACAAACATTAGCCACAAGAAAAAGTAGCACAATTAAAAATGAATTTGGAGGAAATAGTAAGCTGTTCTCTATACCTGGTACTGTGCCACACTTTGTCGTGTCAGGAAGGACCCACAGAAAAGGAGGGCTCACTCATCTGATTAATAACCAGCATCCTAAATGTTAACATTTAAAACTACCTAAATTGGAGTCATAATAGAATTATGATATCTTTATAAAAATAAGCAAAATTCCAGACAAGTAGCATAGTTCGAAGAAAGAAATAAGAAACTGGATAGTAGGGCAGACCATATAAGAAGTACCATTGCACTTTTTAAAGACAGTCATGCTGTTCAGGAAAAGTGAATATTCTGACCAAGAAATAAATTTCCTCTTATAATCAGAACATGCCAGTCCTTAACTTCACTCAAAAATAATTCTGATATACACACACACACACACACACACACACACACACACACACACACACACACACACACACACACACACACACACACACACACACACACACACACACACACACAAAGAAAATAATATACTGCTTTATAGCACTCAAGAAGTGATAATTCAAAAAAGGGGAAAATGCACGTGGTGTAGAAGACTACATCTGAAAAAAAAAAGATTCCTGAAGCACATTAGGTTATATCGTTTACAATCAAACAAGAAGATTGCCATCTTGTGCTAATATAAATGTGGCTAGAGAGTCTGAGCTGGTAGGATACTATTGTTCACGTCCTTCTTGTCTTCACTGGTGCAGTGGCCTGGGGGAGGGGGATGAACACCTCAGCATCACAATTTAAACATTAGAGCTATCAGTGTCAAGGTTATATGATTAGTTGTATAGGATGACTGTAGCACAAGATATTTAGTTATGACCCAATGTGTGGTAAATGAATGTCATCTGCAGTTGACATGCCACATTACATACAAATACCTAAGCCAGTATGTTTTAGTAATCATAGCTAAACAACTTCATACAGTTATACTGACTAAAACCATACCTTCATAAATGCATCTCCTTATTAAAAAAATGCTAGTATTTGCAGAAAGCACATTTAATTGTAGTGATCTACTTACAAAACCAACACCATAGAAAACATTCTGCTGCCAGGCAGAAATGATGTTACTTGATGTAACCACATCAGAGAACAACTCATTAAAAAGAATTAGTAATTTGCAACAATCAAACATACCTCCATGTAAGTATACACATTAGAAATATTTGTAATTTCTGACTATTGGCAACAGATAAACTTTGTCTTTCTTTGGCCATTTTGCAAATGAAAACAACATGTGAACAGCATCTGCCATTAATTGTCACAGTTTGTAGCACATGTGCGTACATAAGAGCTGATTGTCCGTAAAATGACCTGAACACAAATGGCTAGGTTCATATAACTGCCGTCTATCCTTTTTCACAGCAGTGACTCAGTGCTGGCTTCTGATATTACTTTTCAGAATTTATAAAAGCTACATCCAAAAGAGATAGCATTCATACACCTAAAAATAAAACACAATCAGGCATCTACCATTGTGAAATGACTAACTTTAACTTTATGTAAAATACAGTAAAACTTTATATCATAAACATCTGAATCAAAAATATGCGCAATTAAAGCAGTACCTAAGTATCCATATGCATTCATAAATGAAACAATAGGCCTCTCAAATCAATTAAATCAAAAAAAGTATGAAAAAATATGATAACAACATGCCACACCAGTATATGTACTCTAAAGCTTTTAGTTCTGCAAAATAGAAGAGTAATTCAAATTCATGTATATCCATTTATATTCAAAAGTGTTTACACATTTATGAATCTAGAAATATAGCAATTTGCAAGTGGATCATGAATCCACAAATCAATTAAATGTTGTTCAGACATCTGTCAACAAAACTGTAATTCAGGATTTAGATAATAAAGTAATATAAAGCTAATAACACAGACAATACAAAAGCAAGGGTACCAGCAATGCGAAATGAAAGCCAAAGAAATAATAATAAAAATATACTACAGTATACTAAAAGCAAGGACACTGGCAAAGAGAAATGAAAATCAAAGGAATAATAATAAAACATATACTACAACGGGTCTACTTCTAAATTTCGAACTTTCACAAATTCAAATTTCTTATGGTCAAAGTTTTGAAACTTCAAACAGTTTAAAAGGAGATTGACATACATCTCAGAACAGTATATTTACCATTTTCCTCGCTGTAGTGTGATCTCGGAGTTGGTATATTTAATTAGCAGGTGGTGTGGGGGTACAGGGGAGCTTGCCTCCCTGCAAAACCAAAGAACAAAGATTTTTTTTAGATTTTTTTTTTATTTAAATTTCGAAGTTTAAAAAATTTCATCTTATGGTCTTGACCATAAGTAATTTGAGGTTTTGAAAGTTCAAATTTAGAAGTAGACCACTACAATATATTAAAATTAAAGACACCAGCAAAGAGAAATGGAAGTGAAAGAAATAATGCTACGCATGTAACATCATCTACAGAGTACAAACCCCTACTATGTGCCTTTTGTGGAATTCACACGTATTCCTGCTGCACAAGATTTTGCAGCTAATTCATACTTTTCAATATACAAAGATTGAAAATAAGTATAAAAGCTATTTGAAAGTCTAATTAGCATGTATTTTGCATAAGCTTCTCCTGCTTCTAATAGAACTGTGGGATAGTACTCAGAAAAGCACGTTTAAAATTCTGAGAGTAACAAAATTATGCAGAAATACAGACATACTATTATGTCTTTATTGTGAGATGAAAACATTGCAGAAAAACATCTTTTTCTGTTTTACTGAGATTATTTTACATGTAGACAGTAGTAGTAGTAGTATAATACAAGGGAATATAGCTAGTGATTGCTAAGAAAGTAATTACAGGTAAACTCAACAACTCTAAGTTCAAACATTCTCATGAATAAGCACCAATCAAGCTACTTCACCAATTACTTTTCAGACATTGGTTCTTGTTATTGATAATTTGCATACCTCCCCCCACATACTTATTAATTCAAGTAATAGACCAAACAATCAAAAAATAATTGTAACCCAAAACAAAAAAGGTTATCAGGTGTGTATATGAGCCATATATTGGCTCAGTCCTTGGTGTGTTTCATTTGTTTGGTTTAATCAACAAAAATACAATTCCAGAAGACTGAATTAGTATCCTGTATTGTGTACACTGAGTTGTCTATCTGTGTTACTGATTTGTGTATTTCTGTTACTGTTTTCCAAGCCTGCTTTATTGTGCACCTGTGTATTTATTATTGTATAAATGTGTCTGTCTTTCAGCATCCATACCAGCACTGTAACCCTTATCTACATTATCCCAAGCTTGCATTATTTTTATTTTATATTCTGTATTTGCATTTTATTTATTCTTTCCCAAGCCTCCTTCTTTGTGGAATCCTTGCCATCAATGTTCTCTCCCTTGTTTAGTAATTACATATTTTATACCTGGCTTATCCATAGCATCTTTACCAACACTGTGTTCTTAACTGCTTAATATATGTCATTCTCTAAGGCTGCATGTTTGTGGTACCCATGCAGGCATTGATTGAGCCACTCTGGTATACAATAGCCAATGTATTAAGCTATCCTTGCTTATGACATACATGCAAGGGCCACCACATTAATGCACTGTGGTGTTTAATCTGTGTTATTTTGGCTGTCATACCAGCTGTGACACTGCCAGTCTAGCTATCTGGAATGTTGTAAATAATTATACGTCATTTGTGAATATCCCAATGATTCATTTGCTTGTCTTACAAATGTAAGAGAACTATATGTTATATGTATATTAATCTACTGGTGTATAAGTGTGTGTTGAATAGGGTTTGTACAGTACTGAGCTTCAAGGTTGTAGGTTGTGTCCACAGTGTACCCTACCGGAAAATAACAGAAATGTATATAAACTATATACCTGTGCAAATGCATGTTTTAATAGTAGAAGCTAGGACATACAGAGTTAACTTACAAAACTTCAAGAAAATAAGTTAAAATTAAAGTGTTTTATGATTGTGTTATCTCTCAGTTTCAGTAAAGCAGACACAATGTCTAGAGCTAGAGATTTTTCTATTGTCTTGGAGAGAAGTAATTACTAGGTCTAAAATGTAAAAGTGCTTAATTGTTTTACAACTTCCGGTTCTCAGCAAACATCTGAGAGATATGTATTTTTAACACAGAGATGTTAGTTTCTGTCAGCCTGGGAATTGAAGCCAGGTGACAAAGAGCGATGTCATCCAAGCTGACCCAGCAGTAATGTTTGATATTAATTTAAGAACTCTCAAAGAGAGACTTTGCATTTTGTGCTTTGTCTCGAACCTAGCAAGAATATCCACTCATCTGCATTTGCCTTGCTCTGTATGTAAGTTATTTAGGGCATAGTATAATTTAGATATAGATAGGAATATAGTAAAGATTAGGTTAGATATTCTCTGTATTTATTTGAGACTGTCCTGCAATGTTGTTTTAAAATAGTTCCTGTGATTCTGAACTGTGTTTGTTTATTGAGTATTGCCTTGTTCTTTTATTATTTATTATTAAATATATTTAAACCTATCTTTGTGGCTGATGTTTGTGAGAGATATTTAAGCTCTTAAAGTACTTGCATATGTATTTGGTGACACTGTACATGCCACTCCTAAATTGCCTTGCTCTTGGTCACAACTACAATTTGGATAATAGTAACATTACACAGTAGGATGGTCACCCTTTGGTAAGGGGCTTATAGTAGCTGATAAGTAGGGGTTGGTGGCAGTGATAACTACCTTATAGTCTAGGCAGAAGGGAGCATAGGTAGTATACCTGTGCCAGGAGTCCCCAGGAGTGCCTGTGTGCTTGCATATAAATCAGATCTCAAAGTGTGTGTGTCAGCTACTTGGGCAGGGACTCAAAGCACTGGTTGGACAGAGAGGGTACCGGAGGTTTTGGCTTTATCCCTCAGCTAAGATCTCAAACCTATAGCTGTGCCAGTGGGGAGTCTTACTGGGGATCTGGAGAAAGAGAGAGAAACCAGTCCCAAACTGACTGTGATCTCTATGTGGTCTTAAGGGAAACTGTACATTACTGTGTATGTACTTGTCATCCTCCCAGTGTGTACATCCCTCACTGTTTCCAGTGGTGAGGATTGAGGCTCCTTGAATACTGGGCCAGTGCAGGGGTGTCACACCAGCACTGTGTCTTTTTGGGCTTTCTCTCCTCCTTTTAGGTTGCCTTCACCTGTGCAATATTCATCCCATATTAACCTAGTAAAGTAGTGCTATATATGTCATGTCTTACATAACAGAACAGTATAATATGCATCTTCCCTTCTACCTAACTCACATTTCTGTGTCTCACATCACTGCTACCATGGGACCACCTTCTTTCCTTACTTCACCTGTTGCCAGCTTGCTAGCACTAGCTATTCTGAGCAGAGTTGCAACTGCTTCATGTTCACTGACATTCCCTTGCTGCAACAAAATACCGAAATCTCCTGTAAGAAATGTAAATGCTTATTCATTCTAGAGTCCAACATCTCATAAACTAGCAAACAGCACCCCATTGTCATCCATCTTTAATAATAAGCCAACATATGTCACCCATGGCAATGTTCATGTTATTGGTGTTTCAATTGTCAGGCATACAGAGATACCACTCAACAGGCTGAGCAAGGAGGAAGTAATGCTTACCTTTCAGTCAGGTGTTAGGATTATACTCCCTGCATTCCTAGCACTTGTATGATCTAGTCATTGCCTGTATCAAAGTTAATGATCATAGCTGCTCCACCTTGGGGTTGAGAGACATGGCTGATCCCTCTATATGTGACTGAGGCTGGGAAGAAGATAGTCTTGGCAGTATCTTACACTAACCAAGAATGATGCCATAATTCCAGCAAAATATAATTCACTCAGCAATTTGTGTCATTCTAGTAGGATCAGATTTATCTCATAATAGGAGGTGATGGTCATCAGTCATGTCTGCTTTGCCAGGAATGCTTGTACCTCTTTCTTCAGTCCCTAAGGGCTTCCATATATTGGCTAAATATTTTCTACCCCCAGTAGGCTGTCAGTCTTTTAAGCCTTCCATACAGACAAATTATAATCCACCCTATATCAGCTTGGCACTGCTCAACACTAATAGTCTAAACAAGTAACTGTCTGACCCCATAGTGCATACATATCTGTATAATTACTAAAACTTGGTTTCAATGCAGCAAGAGTATCCACCTTTTTACTTGGGTCTAGAGACCATCACTCATTCAGATCCTTTGGTGAAGATGAGGACATATCCATGTCTGTATTTATCCATAATCCCATTACCTCATGGCAAATTCAGCAAGCCAATAACCTTGAGCTCCTGAATATAAACAAGTTGAATTAGCATTTTTTATCATCTATGGAACACCTTATACATCTCCTGATGCCCATGATACTTACCTCAACCAGTTTGAGTCCTTGTCTGTTGAGTGTAATATAATCATCTTTGGAGACGTCAACTACCCATCCACTCATTGACAAACATACACAACCAACAATAAATATGTACTACAGTTCTTTAATTTTATTAACATCAACCTTCTTGATCAAAGAGTGCCTTTCCTGACTAGAGACTCCAATTTCCTTGACCTTTTTCTTATTAAAACAATGCCTTCCTCAGTGCACAAACCTACCTCCTCCATGTTTAAATCAGACAATAAGAAAATCATAATCTTCTTAAGAAGCAAGCCTATTCCTCCATCCAAGCTGACAACATTAAATGACTACTGCAAGCCCAACCTCCTTGTGCTCTTGGATGACTAAATTAAATTTAAAACCTCACACCTAGGGACCCTGGGGCATTATCCAGTACTTCATTATCCAGCATGACTGTCTTTAAAAAGTACTATGACAATTTCTCTATACTGTCTGTCCTACTATTTTATTTCTTTCTTGTAACTATGTTTGTCCCAGTCCCCTTCAATAAACACAGCACACCAAATGACATTTGCTGGCCGTTATTAAACTTCCATAAATATAACTTTATTTAACAATATTTTAATTTATTAATCATCGCATGAACTTCCATTTAACCATTTGCTAGGTCAGCGTAACCCCACTCGCCCTAACCAAATAAGCAGCGTCCTCGCCTCTGCTCGATTACTTTTACTTATCAAGCAGCTACCCCACCACTTGCTTTCATTCCCCAGCTCACTGAATTAAACATCCAACACTAGAGGTGGAACAGAAGAGGGACAAGCCTGCCCCTCTTCTCCGCCTAAACACCAAACCTATAAAACAACCTCATGATTCTCAATGTTCCTAAAAGAGGGAGGAGGGCGGGTAGCAAGTTCACGCCAAAATTTGATCCCTTACACAGTTACATGAACACAAAACTAGTTAAACATCTCCCTACAGTTTTTTTTCCCAATTCTCCTTCTTTCCCAATTAAACCTTTCCAACCCCACTACACTAACTTTCTTCTACTACCATCTTAGCTACCATTACTATTCCTACCTGACCATGACCCAAAGATGTCCCTGAACAAATTGTATTCTTCACAAACCTTATTTATTATATGCAGTTATTTATTAATGTATGGTTTCATATAATTTTTTATAATAATATTAATTGATGGTGAGTTTGAAATTTTGTTTTGTAATGTATTAGTCACTCACTAATTTTATTCAGTATATTTAAAGGACATCATTAGTGTAATTCTAATTCTGATGAAGTCTGGAATACTGAAAAAGATGAAAGTGCTTAATAAATAGTTGTTCAGACAGCATGGAACATGTTTCTTAGTTTAATTAGTTTGTTTTAACATGTTTGGCCTTATGTTTTTTATTTTCTTGTATGTTACTTGTCCTGAATTTTGTATGATTTTATTCAAATACCATATCTATTATGACTCCAATTTAGAAAGTTTTAAACTTTACATTTATAGATCTTCATTATTAATCAGATCATTGAAGCCTTTTCACTGTGTTCTTTCTGACTCAGCTGCGTATACCACTAACTTTTGTTCTTACACCTGCTTTGAAGCATTCATCTGTATCCTTTGTAAAAATTATAGAAATGTTAAGAATAAGCCCTTCTGACTTGTAAGATGTTGGTCCCTTATGCATCAGCAGCCTGTTCATCTCCCATTGTTCATCTTGTGTTTCTGTGCTTTTTTCCGTAGTTGGACCATTTTTCTTGGAGTCGCTGGTGGCTGAATATCAAGAGGAGACAGCTGTGGTGTCAGTGGATTGGTCAGACTGGTGGACCATCCAGGATTAGCTCAGGTAGCTTGGAGTGGCTGGAATGGAGGGAATGGATGGAGTGGTTAGCCTGGTCATGGGATGTTCAGGCCTGTATGTGGAGAGGTGCACCGGGTGAAGTGGATGGTGGAGACCAGGTGTTATTTGGTGTCAGAGGGTGTTGTGCCAGATCCGAGTTGATTGTGAAGGTGGAAACTGGACTGTTGCTGGGTAGAGATGAGGTTGGTATCAAAATGAATGGTGGATTGAGTTCGTGGAGAGTGTGATCGTTGACCTGGATGAGGGCAGCTGGTGGAGACCCAATTTTCTGCTTGGATGTGTGCTGATCCAGACTGTCAATGTCTGTTTTTGTTGGATCAGTGGAAATGGATTGGGATTTGCTGATGTGCAGATGGAGCTTCGGTTGGCTGGGACTCTATGTTGTGTGTGTATACTGTTTATGTGGTTACGTGCTTGTGTTTTTGTTGAAAAGGTCTGTGTTGCATATCAATGAACTTAAAGGAATGTTGTTTCATTCAGCTGTGCTCTTTATGGTTTTATTGTCTAAATGACAATAAAGTTTTATTTTACTTTACTTTACTTTTCTTGTGGAATCCTAGTATCAATAAACTTTACAATAAAGGAATAATGTCACAATAAGGAATACAATAAAATCTCCCATTATAGAAATAATCTCAAAATGGAGAGTGAAGAAATCAGACATAAGTTCAAAAGTTACAAAGTCAAGTATAAATTGAATATTACCATCTCTTCCAAATATAATCATAAGGCTTTCTTTGAATATGTCAGGAATCTCAAATGAAATGCCAGATATTACACAGACATCCATAAAGGACCAAATGGAGAGATAATAAAATCAGCAAGCAAAGGAGAGTAGTATAGTTGGATTCATCCTAAAGTCTTGGTGAGTACCTTCACGGTTATAAAATCTCACCAAGGCGACATTGATATATAGACAATGTTTTATATAGCTTATATCATGGACAGAAGTAAGTGAAAAAATAAAAAAGGCAGCTGGATGCTCAAGTCCCAGGATAAAAGAGTGCCATATCCTTTTATGCGCAGTGGTGCCAGAAATGGGAAAAAATGACAGTGTAGAATCGCAAAAAAGGAAACATTCCTGAAATGGGGTTAGGCCAGGCTCAGGGGAGACTCCCCTCCCACTCGGTTGTAGAAGGAAGTAGTAGCCAACAAAAAAAAACACAAAAACTGACAGGCCAAAAAAAGGGCTATAAAGATGATAGAGTGGACTGTTGAGGATAAGAAAGAAATTATGTATTGTTACTATTATTCAAGAAGCCTATAATCTCCAGATATTCAAAAAGATTAAGAGAAATTGGTGGAAAGAAAAATGCTTGCAAAAGGAAAAACTGTCAAAAGCAAATTTGAGTTCATTAATATAACAGATCCATGAAAAGCATTATATAGACCAAGAAACTCTGGGACATTTGGAAAAAGAATCAGCTGAGGAAGTCCAAAAACATAAAGAACAAAACCAAGAGATTTTTGAAAATTATGAAAAAAAAACATGACATGGGAAAAAGAAACCTAATATGGTCCAATATTTATGCAAATGAGAAAGCCAAGCTAATCAATAAAAAACAGCTCCAAAGATATTTTCAGAAAAATACAGGCAAAGCCACCAAGATATAAAAAAATTCACAATTCAGAAAATAAGATCACAAAGGGGGAATGCAGAACAGAATATTAGTTAAGCAGATATTAAACAAATAGAAACCAAACTTGTGGAATACCTGTGAAGTGAAGAATTTAGTGTAGTAAGTCTAACACAGGTTATGTCACAATATGATAAAAAATGAGTCCTCAGAATAAGAAGAAACAGGTGGAGTGCAAGACATCTGAAGAAGAAATATGGACATGGGGAAAAAAAGAGATTTAATATGGTGCAATAGTTATGCAAAGGAGAAAGTAAAATTAATCAGCGCAAAAAATGTAACACCAAAAATATTTGAAGAGAAATACAGGCAAGGCATCCAGATATACGTCCATAGGTGTGTACTAGGCTAATGGCCCTGGAGCCTTTACAAGCTTAGCCCATAGAAGTGCCCAGGCATCGTGCCACCTGACGTTAGTTCCCTGTGCCTCTATCAAGTAGACCCACTGGAGTGATCCCAGGGGTGAACTTTCTGTTACTCATCTACTCATCAAGATTTCTCTTGAAGAGGGCCAGTGAGGTGATCTGCTTGACATGTATGAGAAGTCTATTCCAGAGCATGGGCAATCTCTGGGTGAGGAACCTGTCCCTCCAGCATGCTCTGTTGATTGAATACACATCCCTGGCAAGCCATAAACCCAGGGCCCTGTGCATTCCAGTCACAGCAGCTACCACTACTCCACATGAGCTGTATGAAAAATGTCATAATACAAAAATAAGAAAACAAAGGGGAAAAGTAGAAAAGAGGATTAGTAATGAAGAAGTTGAAGAAAACAGAAAGTGAAGTTATGGATTACCTGCAAAGTGAAGAATTTAGTGTAGAAAATCCAACTCTGGTAACATCATAGCAAGATAGACAAGTGAGTCCTCAAATTAAGGAAAAACAGGTGGAACAGGAAGCATTTGATCACTTGCCAGATAAATATACTCTGAAGCCTTCAGTAAGAAACCAGTACAAATGTTCAGTTGGAGTTGTACAGCAAAGGAAGGAGCAGGAAACAGTGGCAACTCTGACACAATCAATGCTGTGGAGTGATAGGCTAATGAGTTCCCATATGAAAGAGCAACAGATAACCAGGATGTAACTGAAGAGAATATATCACAGGAAGATGTTCTGGAACTTTCTGTAGAATGCCCACAGGAAATGGAGAATAAAGAGTGGGCCGTCAGTTTAGAATAAAATGATCTAAGGGAAGAGTTGCTTGAGTTAAAAGAAAATATATTAATATCAATGAAAGAAGTAGTTACAGATAGTCAATAAAACCCAAAATGTTAGAAGTCTGATAAAACAAATGAACACGGTAATTAAGATTTTTAACAGAAATTCACGTGATATAACAGAAGTAAATAGGATACATTACTCTGCCGCTAAATTAATAACAGATGAAGTATTACCACAAAACATAGGGCAATAATGAAAAGGAAGGGAAGACAACAAATGCCATCATGTAAGTATCAAATAAAGAAAACTATAAGGCAATTACAACAAGAAGTGCCACTGTTAGAAGAGTACAGAAGCGGGAACAGATCAACAAAAATACTTAGAAAGATAGATGTGATAAAAGCAATGCACAGTATTAGAACAGATATTAACTCAGGCAGAAAACTTAGAAGATGTGTAGATAAATATAAAGGAAAAGTACAAAATAAGCAATTCATTGAAGACCCAAAGAAGTTTTATAGAGAATTGGAAAACTAAATAGAACCCCCCCCTAATAAAAAGGAGAAATAGACACATTTTGGAGAAATACCTATGAAGATCCTGTAGAACATAACAAAGATGCTGAATGGATTGAAGTAAAAAAGCTGCAAAAAGTTCAAATGTACAGAATATGAAATGGGATGAAGTAACAGCCGGAGAAATTGAAACAAAATTAAGGAAAGTTCCTAATTGGAAAACCCGTAGCCTAAATGCAGTACCTAATGCCTGGTTAAATGTATTAACATCTTTACACAAAGATTTAGCCCTGAGTAAGAACTAATTGTATGTGCATCCTGAACAGATACCAACCTGGTTAACACTGAGAAAAATGATACCTAAGAGTGAACCTGCAAGCTATCCTAAAAACTATATCCCAATAACTTGACTTCCAATGGTGGAGAACCTATATGCTTGAATCAATGCCAACACGAGTATATATTCATTTAGAAGAAAACTCAATCATGGCAATAGAACGAAAGGGTAACAAAAGAAAGTCATGTAGAAAAAAGGATAATTTGCTGTTAAATAAAGTCATAACAGAGAATTGTAAAATGAGGAAGAATCTATGTATGGCATGGCTAGATTACAAAAAAACATTTGACAATATCCCACATTCATGGATAAAGTAGTGCTTCAAAATGTATAAGATACATTCTACATTGATCGATTATAATACAATGACCATAAAAAGTGTCAAAACACCCTGCAGCTAAGTCATGATAAAGGACAAATTATTACACCAGGGATAAAAATTCAAAGGGGGATATGCCAGTGTAACTCTGTCACTGCTGGTCTTTTGTCTTGCTCTTAACCCATTAAGCTGTCTACTTAATAGATTAAATCATGGTTACAATTTGGCTCCCAAACAACAATAAAGTATAAAGACTTCTCATCTTCTTTTGGTGGATTATTTAAAACTATGTTCAAAACTTTCTCAGATGATATAAGAATGTCATTTGGTCTTGATAAATGTGCAAAAGCAACATTTAAAGCAGGAAAGCTGCAGCATCAAGAAAATATCAGTCTGGGACAGGAATGTGACATAGAGGAAACTGAGCAGGAGTATATAAATATTTATGAACTGCTGAAGGATTGACAATAAAACATAAACAGATGTGAACAAAACTCAGTAAGGAATATTTCAGAAGACTAAAATTAATACTGAAACCAGCCCTGACATCTAGAAACAAAGTCCAAGCTATAAACCAGTTTACTCTTCCTGTTCTTAGAATTTTGGGGTGATTGGCCCTAAAAGGTATTGGATCAGTTGGACAGGAAAACAAGAAAAATGCTTCACGCTTATGAAATTATATATAAAAATCAGTGTATGTCATGATTATATATTTCTCATTCTGAAGGAGGTATGGACATCCTCAAAACTGATTATATATATAGATCTGCAACCGTAGGACCACATACATATCTGCTGAACTCGCCAGATACAAACATAGTGAAAGTTTTAAAACATGAATAGAAAAAGTCTGAGGTAACTTCCCTTCTTAGTTTAGCAGAAGCATACCAGTGTCAAGTGGGAATGGAAATCAAGCCAAAATTAAACAAAAATCAGACAGCAACTGAATGTGCCAAAAAACAAAAGAAAGAATATAAGGAGAAGGATCAGATGTGCAGGCAAGAAATGTGGAAAAGGCATAAATATAGTTGCAAGTACAGAAAACTCCTTGAACAACCTCATGTCAATCAAGATCTAAGACAGCAATAGTTAAGGAGAGATGAATTTAAACCAAAAGATTAAAATTTAATATTGGCAGCTCAAGATAGTGGATTACGTACACGCTGGTTTACAAAGTCCATTGAACATGTGGGAGAAACAGACAAATGCATGGTCTGTAAAAATGAACTGGAAACAGTTGCATATCTTGTTGCTGGGTGTGATACACTAATGGCAAAGGGCCTGCATACTGAAAGGCATAATAATGTGGCAAGACTATCACATTGGGGATTGTGCAAACATTACAATACTGAAGTAGCTGAGAAGCTTTGGAAACATGAGCCAGAAAGCATTATAGAGAATGATGAAGTTTATACCACATGGAATCACCCATTACCAACAGCTCAAAAAATAGATATGAGAAAATTAGATATAGTAGTACATGAAGACAAAAGTAGCATTGTTCATTGAAATTGCTACACCCAGTGATTACAGTGTTTTACGTACAAAGAGACACAAAGTCATAAAATAACAGGATCTGCAAGCAGAAACAAGGGCAATGTGGAAGAAGGATAACTAAACAGTTCCCATAGTAGTAGGTGCAATCAGTCTCATTAAAAAAGAATTTACAGTCGTATTTAGATATGTTACCGATACATGTAAGTCCATATGAATTGCAGAAGGAGTCATTACTGGGCACATTGCGGTTGCTGCGAAGAGCATTTTTGGCTAACATGAAATAGTGAAACAATACTATTTTCATGAACGTTAATCATACTTTGACTTAGGAATGGGGTCCAGTCCCATCATGGTATTAGAAATCCAAAATACTTGGAGAAATCAAACTGAAATGATATTAAACTGTACAACTACTCTGAACCAGAGGACATCTGTCATATACCAGCAATTAGTTCCAATTACTCCCCACCCTCCCCTCCTTATTTTCACCACTCCATACTCTTCAGTCTCTACTTCCACCTATAATTGCCTCTAGACAGGTCTCAAATGCTCTAACTAAAGCCAAAAACACAAGCTATGTTTGCCCTGACAATATACCAGACTGCCTCTTAGCCAACATTAAATAAAGCCTCTTGAACTTTCTTATAACATATTCAGTGACAGGTTCTACATGGAATATTTGCTCAAGGCCTGGAGAACAGGCATACAGATGCCCCGACACAAGGGAGACCCTAACGCAGAGAATTATTGATCCATTTTTTCATCAGTATCAGTTGTGTAAGGTTATGGAACATATGTTGACAGAACTGATAAACAAAGATAGTGACAGACCACAATCCTTTGAGCTTAGTCTGGTTTTATAAAGGGTTTGTCCTGTATACTAAACCTGGTAAACATCTTTTGAGGGGGTAGATGAAGCACTGGATGATGAAGTACTGAATAATGACCAGTCTCGGTACTTTGCCTACCTTGACCTAGATAAAGCCTTTGATACTATCCCACATTCTAGTATTATCATAAAGCTCACAGGCTAACATGTAAACTCCAGTATAACCCATTGGATATCTAACTGACTCACAGACAGAAGCCACACAGTGACAGCTCATGGCACACTTTTCTCTCAGAGACATTTCCGTGATGTCACACAGCCATGCATATTTGATTCCCCAGTCATCAGTTCACACCTATATCATGTCCCAGCTGATGTCAAACATCTATGACTGGCAAAGTTTGCTAATGACCACAAATCCATTAACCCACCTAGTGATACCTACCTCCTGCAAAAGGGTCTGCATCATAGCAGTACCTGCTGTTATGGAAGGTTATTAAGTCTCATGTTTATTCTTCACAAAACGCATGTATAGTTATGCAAGATATACTTTCACATAAATAGTATCTTTATATTTCAAGTGTTTGACAATTGTATCCTCTCTGTATTGAGAGATAGTTGAAGGCAAATTAAGTGCTGAAGGAGTTAAGGGATGTTATGTTTAAAAGTCTCAGGTATCTGTGGAAACCAGATTAATCAACAGTACACACTGGCCTTTTCAGGCTGGGAAATGAGTCTTTACCAGGATGTCTGTGAGATAGTTTGTACTGGTACCAAATGTTAAAAAGTTGCAAGCCAATTAATCTTAAGCAGATAGTCTATGTTTTAAAGGTATGTTATCAAGTGTTCATGTGGAGCTATAAGTGAGGATAATGACACCATAAAATATTTTAAAATGTTATTATTTGTTAAAAGCAGTGGTACAGCGGTTGTGTTGTTGCCTCACAGCAAGAGGTTCTCCCGTTCGATTCTCAGCTAGTGTGTGGGGAGTGCCTTCTGTGTGGAGTCAGCATGTCCTCCCCGCGGTCGAGTGGCCTCTAAAAGACATGCTTGAATGGGCGTGCCTTTGCTGAAGTTTGGGCATCGGGCTGGCAACTCGGCACCATAAAAATCTACTGCCAATCATTAGCAGACTAGAGTTCTGCTGTGGCAACCCCTTACTGGGAAAAGACGAAAAGACAAACAACATTATTTGTTAAAAGCTATGTTACATTAAAGTTCTGTATGCATGAAATTGATAAAAAAATGTATAAAGTATTCACCATTATTCTTTGAGACTAATCTGAAAATTTTAGTAGGCAGTCTCCCAGCAATGTTTATGGAATAAACAAGTACTTTGCACATCCTGAAGCGTTATTCTTGACTCAAGGCTAAAAGGCAAAACTCTTTGGTATTTATTTCTGAACTTTAACACTGCTGTGATGACCATAGACTCAAACTCAGTGCAAAACCATGTGTAGCAGAGCACTCTTTGGAAAACTGGAAAATACCTGCTGTTATAACAGAAATTATCCCCCTCTCAAGAGGTGAAATAATTATTGCAGACATTGGTATCTTCATAGATAATGAACTCTGATTTGGCCAGCATGTATCAACTATTCCTAGGAAACCCTTCTACCTCATCCATTTAATTACTAAAGGCATATCCTTTAGATCCAATGAATTTATTGTGCTCCTCTGTTCCTTCCTACATAAAACCATATGTGTTGTGGATTGTGTGATGCCCGTGCGCTGGCCCAGCAATCAAAGAGCCTCAATCCTCACCACTAACACCAAAAAGGGCATCTCATATATGAGGAAAGGATAACAAATACACACAGTAAAGTGCAATTTCCCTTAAGAGCACACAGAGTTCACAGTCAGTCCCCGCGGGGCTGGTCACTCCCTTGCTCTCCAGGTTACCAATAAGACTCCCCATTGGCACAGCTATAGGGTCCAGATCTCAGCTTAGTGGGCAAGCTAAAACCTTTAGCACTCTCTCTATCCAACCAATGCTTCGTGTCCCTGCCCAATTAGCTGACACACACACACATATGTACTTTGAAAAGAGTTTATACAACCACACAGACACTCCTGAAGAAGGCTGGCACAATTTCTCCAGCTGTGCCCCTTTCTCCCAGACTATACAGTAGTTCCACTTGCTACCACCCACTAATACTTATCAGCTACTCACAGGCCCTTAAAAGGGTGTCCAATTGTTACTGTGCAATATTATTATCCAATTGGTAGTTATGACTAAACAGTCAAGGCTTATTAGAGTGACTTGGTACAGGATCAATATAAGCATGCAATGTACTCTTAGAGCTTAACTTATCTCTACACAAAACAGCCACAGTTGAAAGGTTTTAAAATATTTAATAATAATAAAAACACAAGACAATACTCCTTACTACACAGTGCTAGTCAAGAGTTCAGAGATCACAGAGAAATACTTAAAATAATTCAGTAGTACAGTGACATCACAGAAAAACACTTAGTCTAATCTTTCTAGTTTTTAGCTATTTCTAAAAGAAAACACAAGTCTAAGGTAACTTACACATGAGCAAGACAGTGCTGTGAGTTGGATGGTCTAGACAAAAATGTTAAATGCCTTCTGATTCTCTCTGTTAAATTGCTATTTATAAGTCCTGATTCCCATTACATCATTTCACACTTTCCTGGTGTTCCCAGGCTAATAGATATATATATAATTGTTACCTTGCACCTGCAGGAAACTACATCCATAAGAGACATTCCACATGTAAACTCTAGTAGTTATTCCCTAAGTTAAAACAATAGGCAAGATACTTCACTTCATACTCATCAACTCCAAATTCTAACTTCAAAGGGACACACATGAAATAATTTTAACTTCAAAGGACAGACAAGAAATGCTTGACTTGGCTTTCTTTACAGCAGATGGCAATGTTGCTACATTGTTTTAAGGTCAACATTTCACGGCATATTCTTTCAATTAAGAAAACAAGTCTGTAATTCAACATTCATATTTACAAATGATAGAATTATCTGCACAATTCTATCTAGCTAGGCTGGCATCCTTCACATCTCCCCCACCCACACAGAGAACTCAAGGTAATTTTTCAAATGACCCTTGAGAAACGCTGCTTGAGATGGTCAGGTCCATCTGAGTATACCTACCCCATTCCCTGTCTTGAGAGCCCATCTGCATTGGCATTGCTACTCCCACTGTGGTACTGCACTGACATATCATATGCTTGCAACCCTAGGCTCCATCTTAGCAACTTGATATTTTGCTGGCTGGCTCTGTTTAACCATGTTAAGGGGTTGTGATCTGTCATAACAGTGAATTTCCTTCCATACAGATAAGGCTGAAGTTTCTGCAATGCCCACACTATGGCTAGACATTCCATTTCTACAGCTGCATAGCATTCCTCCCTGGGTTGGAGTCTGTGACTGAGATAAACCACTGGGTGCTCTTCCCCCTCTGAAGAAATCTGGCTAAGTACAGCCGCCACCCCATGGTTGAACACATCCACCTGCACAACAAATTCTTTGCTGTAATCTGGACTGGCTGGCACAGGGGGTCCTCCCAATGCTTCTTTAAGCTTCTGGAATTCCTGCTCACATGCTGGGGTCCACACGACCTTATCTGGTCTGTTCTTCCTTGTCAGGTTTGTGAGGGAAGCAGCTATGGTACTATAACTGGGGACAAACTTTCTGTAGTACCCTGCTGTCCCTAAAAATGCCCTCACCTGTTTTTTGGTAACAGGTGCAGGCCATGCCTGAATGGCTTCCACTTTGGCAGGTTCTGGCCTTATCTTACCACTCCCCAATCTATGTCCTAGATAGGAGACCTCTGCCATACCCACCTGACATTTGCTCGGCTTAATGGTTAACCCTGACCTCTGTAGTCTGCCCAGCACCTCCCTGACATGCTGAAGGTGCTCTGGCCAGAAATGGCTGTAGATGGCAATATCATCTAGGTAAGCAAGGGCAAACCCTCCTGCTTCTGCTAGGATACGATATACCAGCCTCTGGAAAGTCACTGGGGCATTCTTCATCCCAAAGGACATCATTGTGAACTCATACAAGACAAAAGGAGTCACAAAGGCTGACTTCTCTCTAGCACTGAGCGTCAAAGGCACCTGCCAGTAACCATTGGTAAGATCAATGGTTGTAAGATACTTAGCTCCACCCAGCTGCTCTAGGGGTTCATCTGTCCTAGGCATGGGGTAAGCATCCAACTCCGTGTGACTATTTAATTTCCTGTAGTCCACACAGAACCTGGTGCTGCCACCTTTCTTTGGCACCAGGACACTGGGGAGGCCCAGGGGCTGTTGGACTCTTGAATCACTCCTAGTTCCAACATCTCCTGTACCTCCTCCCCCAGAGTCTGTTTGACTCTGTCAGGCACTCTATAAGGGGCCTGCCTAATAGGCCTTTGGGGTCCTGTGTCCACCTGGTGCTGCCCCAGGTGGGTGCACCCTGGTTTTCCAGTGAACATGTCCCCAAATTCCTGCAACACTGCTCAGATTTCTCGAACCTGGGTAGGAGATAGCTGCTGGGACATTGCTTCCCCTTCCACTGAGGTGTCAGCCTGAGCCTCACTGAGGAGATCAGTCACCAGATCTCCCACAGACTCCTCCTGCAATCCACTGCAAATGCTGGCACAAGGGCCTCCCTATCATGGTAAGATTTCATCATGTTAACATGGTACAATTTGTGCCCCTGCCTTCTGCCTGGCAGTTCCACCATGTAGTGAACATTATTTACCTTTCTTACCAACTTCTGGGGTTCCTCCCACGCTGCTTGCAGCTTGTTGTGTCTGACAGGAATAAGAGCCATTACCTGCTACCCCACAGCATACTTTCTATCTCCAGCATTCCTGTCATACCACACCTTTTTCTGTTGTTGGGCTTCTACCAGGTTCTCCTGGGCCAAGCCCATGAGTTCCCTGAACCTTGTCCTGAGGATTAGGATGTATGCCACAACAGACTCCTTGTGAGACTCGCACTCACCTTCCCACTCATCTCGAATTAAATCTAGAGGTCCCCTCACACTATGCCCATACAGCAACTCAAAGGGTGAAAAAACGGTGGATTCCTGGGGTTCTTCTCTGTAAGCAAACAACAGATGGGGCAAATATTTGTCCCACTCCCTCTTGAACTGATCTGCAAATACCCATACCATGGACTTGATTGTAGAGTTTAACCTCTCAACAAGACCATTAGTCTAGGGATGGTAAGGGTGGTCATCATGTGCTTCACCCCAGAGGACTTCCACTGACAAGCCAGCAGATCTGACATGAAATTGACACCTCTGTCAGACAGTATTTCTTTTGGGAAACCTATCCAGCTGAAAATCTCTAACAAAGCATTTACCTTCTCTGCCTCAATGGAGGACAAAGCCACTGCTTCAGGGTATCGTGTAGCATAATCCACTACCACTAGGATATACTTTTTCCCTGTGGAACTTGGGGTACTCAGAGGACCCACAATATCCATAGCTACCCTCTGAAATGGCTACTTAATCACAGACAAAGGCATCAAAGGAGTTCTCACCTTGTCTCCTGCCTTGCACTGCTCACAGGTCCTGCAGTACCCTGTTACATCTCTGGAAATTCCAGGCCAATAGAAGTTCTGCATAATGTACCTCTTTGTACGTTTTATGCCCATATGACCTGCAAAGGGAATATCATGGGCTATGGCTAGAAGCGCCAGATGGTAGGCTCTAGGCACTACCAACTGCTGTACTCTCTCACCATCTAGCCTTCCCTCATGGGTCTACTCTCTGTATAGTAACCCTTTGTCCCAGTATACTGATTCCCCCTTTCCTTGAGAATCAGGTGCCTCCCTAGCTACCTTCCTCAGGCCTGGCAATGTAGCATCTGAGAGCTGAGCCTGTCTCAACACTCTCCTTGTAACCCTTCTCAGCTCCCCTTCCACAGGAAGTCTGGCATCCTCTGACAGTGGTGCCTTACTATCAGCCTGGGTGCTACTACTCACCTCTACCTTTGCAGTCCCTCTGTCCAAGGGACCATCAGTACCCACAAGCAGCTGTAGCTCACCTTCAGGCTCACTGCTACAGGGTACCTGCCCTCCCTGATGTAACCACCTCACCAGTCCTGGCTGGAAGTATGCAGTCTGTCTGGGTCTCCCCAGGCTACCAGACCCACATGTTTGTCTCCTAGCCTGACCATGTGCAACTGCATAAGTGCATGGCACTGCCTCATCCAAATCCTTCCCTATCAGGACATCTGCAGGATGGTAGTTCAGTACCCTGTTGTCTCAAGACAACCTACTACTGGCATTTTGTCTTTCCCACTTACTGGCTCCCCTCACCTTTGGTTCCCCAACTTGTCTCTGTGGACACATGTATGCCACATGGCCCCACCGGTTGCATTCAAAACATTTAACCCTAGCTCCTGGATGTGTCCCTGGACTAGTGGCTTCCCCTGCTACTGGCAGATTCTGTTGGGGCAGTCTGTGCTGCCCACCATGGGTTCCTTTAGACCCATGAGCAGTACTTGGGGTCCCCTTCCTGTGCAGGGATGCCCTGCTTGCCAGGTATAGGTCTCCCTTCTTCCCCAACTCATCTGAAGTAGCACATTGTCTATCAGCTAACCAGATCCTCATGTCCTCAGGCAAAGTGCTAAGGGCTTGTTCCCTCACCAAAGGTTCTGCCAGCCCTTCAAAAGTGGTGACCTTACATCCACTCACCCACCTATGGAAATAAGTGCTCAATTCAGAAACATATTCACACACACTTTCATCTGCCTTGCGTCTATACTTGCAAAATTGTTTCCTATATGTTTCAAGGTGTTAGCTTAAACAATTCTAAAAGACATTTCTTAACAGCAGTATAATCAAAACATGCAACGTCAGACATTTTGGACAGAACTGTTACAGCTTTACCATGGAGTAAGGGGGTCAGGAACTGTACCCAGAGCCCTTGGTCAACTTCATACTGTTTAGATACCCTCTCAAACATATGAATGAAACTATCAAAATTATCCACCTCGTTAAACTGCAGGAGAAATTTACTGCATTTTTGTGCTTCTGGGGTCCAGTTACTCCCTTCCCCATTACCTCCATGACTCTGGCAAAGAGTCAGCCTCTCCTTCTCATGCTGCCTCTGCCTCTCTTGTTCCTCAGCTTGCAGACATAACAGTTTCTCATTCTCCTCAGCCTACAAACATTGCAGTATCTCATTTGTTTCTAATTCCACATGCCTGGCCTCCAACTCAAGTCTCTTTAGCTCCAGCTGGATTTTTAAGTCCACTGCAGAAAGGTTGAGCTGTCCATTCTCTGAGGGAATTATATCTCCACTGCCAGTCTGATTGTCCTCCTGGTTGCTGTTTTCTGATGCAACTCTAACCAAGGCTGCAATCAGGTCTGCCTTAGGTTTCCATGCACCAACCCCCTAGCCTGGCACATCTCCACCAGCTGGCTCCTTGTCAGCTTTCCATACTCCTCTGCTGACATGCTGCCTGCTCATCCTAACTAACTAAGCTAACAGAAAAATAAAATAATTGTGATCTGAACTCTGAGTATTCACTGCGTGGCTGTTTTGGAGTACAAAACACCTTCAAAGCTCACTGTACGCAAACTACAAGATTCACTCTACCCATACCACTACAAGCCAACTAGTATTTGCCAACCAATTAATATGTGATGTGGATATCCCCACCACTGCCAAACACAAATGTGATGCCCATGCCCTGGCCTAGCAATCAAGGAGCCTCAATCCTCACCACTAACACCAGAGAGGGTGTCTCATATATGAGGAAAGGATAACAAATGCACACAGTAAAGTGCAATTTCCCTTAAGAGAACACAGAGATCACAGTCAGTCTTGGGCTAGCCGCTCCCTTACTCCCCAGGTCCCTAATAAGACTCCCCACTGGCTCAGCTATAGGGTCCAAATCTCAGCCTTGTGGGCAAGCTAAAATTTCCAGTACCATCTCTGTCCAACCAGTGCTTCGTGTCCCTGCCCAAGTAGCTGGCACACACACACACTTTGTGATAAGAATTTACACAACCACATAGACACTTCTGGGGAAGGCTGGCACAGGTTCTCCAGCTGTGCCCCTTTTTACCCAGACTATATGTTAGTACCAGCTGCCAGCACCCACTAATAATTATCAGCTGCTCAAAGGCCCTTAAAAGGGTGTCCACTTATTACTGTGCAATAGTATTATCCAATTGGTAGATGTGACTAAACAGTCAAAGCTTATTTGGAGTGACCTGGACAGTAAACTCTATAAATATGCAATGCACTCTAGAGCTTAACTTATCTCTACACAAACCACCCACAGTTAAAAACTTTTAAAATATTTAATAATAAATAATTAAAACCACAAGACAATACTTTCTACTACACAGTCAGTGCTAATCAAGAGAGTTCAGACATCACACAGAAAGACTTAAAATGAATCAGTAGTACAGTTCTGGCATCACAAAAAAACTTAGTCTAAACTTTCTAATTCTAGCTATTGCTACAAGAAAACACACTTCTAAAATAACTTACTTACATAAAGCAATAGGCAGTGCTGTGAGTTGGACAGACAAAAATGTTTAATAATCTCTGGTTCTCGGTGTTTAAATTGAAACTGCAGTTCTGCTAAAACATTACATCATCTTTTTACACTTCTTGGATTTCCCAGGCTGACAGAAACTGCATTTACATTCTTTTACACTTAGAGCAATAAAGGGCATTCCACATGTAAATTCTGATAATTAACTTTATGCTTAAAACAATAGGCAGGAAGCCTTCATCTAGCTGGACTGGAGCCGACTTGTGAAACATCAAAGGCAGTGATGAAATAATTTTAATTTCAAAGGACCAACAAGAAATGCATCTTAGCTTTCTTTACAGCAGACGGCAATGTTGCCACATTGTTTTAAGTTCAACATTCATATTTACAAATGATAGAATTATATGCACAATTCTATCTGGCTAGGCTGGCAGCCTTCACCCATCTCTCTACCAGTGTTCGCAACTCCCACTACTAATTCTAATGCAGTTTTGAACAATGCATTACCTGGACCACATATTGCAATGAATTCTTCAGGTGACTTTAAAATATATAATTTCTCTTCCTATATTCCCTCTCCTCAGCTTACTGACTTTTTAGCTAAAGGACTTATTCATACCAACTGGAAGAGCTGATTTGGCGGGTACCTTAGTTGATTTAAAAACCTTCACTCGTAAATTGAATTTAATGTTGTTATTATGCAATAATGAGTCTGTTCTACAGAATTTCCATGTGCCTAGTGTATTTAATCCTGTCTTGCACAACACTATTGCTATGTTTGAAAATGTTTGTGAGTTGGCCCTCAGGCATGCTTTATGTTGCAATAATCGAATGCTTGCAGATGTTAATGCTACTACTGACCAGATTTATGTTTTAAATGAACTTAAGAATGCTGATGTTAGGCTCTTAAAGCCTGATAAGGGGGGTGGTCTTGTTTTTATGAATCAAGATGACTATGCTAATAAGATCTTGGATATATTGAATTCTGACGCTTATGTTGAATGTTCACTGAATGAGTATAATGGGGTGTGTCAACGTGCTATATCTCATATTCATGATTTATTCATTGATTCTAGGGTAGATACAAGTATTTTTAACTATCTGAACATTCTTTCTCCCATCATTCCAACTATATTTGGACTTCCTAAGCTCCACAAAAGTGAAGTCAATCCGCCATTGTGCTCTATTGTTAATGGGAGAAACATATGGCTGTGCAAAATATGTTGACAGTCTTTTGTAGAAATATTTGAAAACTGTACCTCAAATATGTTTCGACTCCTGGGATTTCCTGAAATGCTTGAACTCCTTGACCTTTGTAGATGACTACAATTTCCTAACTATAGATGTTAGGGATTGGTATACTGTGATATGACAAACTTTGGGCATCTTTTGGGTCAAGGAGTTTTTACTGAAAAAGGGCTCCCCGGGAGAGGAGATAGATTTAATTGAGTATCTACTGGACATTGTCCTCCCCAATAACTTCATCTTTTTTAATGATCATTACTATTTGCAAAAATCAGGGGTAGCAATGGGTTCCCCTTGTGGAGGGAGTTTTGTGAATAGTGTGATGGCCTTTTGGGAGGAGGAATATTTGTTCAAATGTGATAGCTTTAAACAACATGTTGTCTGGTACACAAGATTTTTGGACAACATTTTTATCATCTTTAAAGGTGATAAAAACCAAGCTGTGATGTTTGTGGAAGAAATTTCCAGTTTAACTGATTTCTTGAACTTCACCTTTGAATTTGGTGTTGATTCCATCTCTTAATTGGACACTTTTCTTGTTACAGACTATGTGAATTCAAGATATGTAGCCAGAATTTTTAGGAAGACTACATACTCGAATAATTTTTTACATTTTTGAGAGTAACCACCCCTTTATCAGAAAAAGGCAGTGATTAAGGGGCAGTTAGTGAGGGCGGCCAGAATGGTCACCCTCAATGATGATTTTTTGTTGGAATGTGAACATTTGAGAAAGATGTTTTCAGCTAGGTCCTACCCTGATGATCTTTTAAGCATTATTATTGATGAGGTAGTTGTTAAGAGGTGGTCTGGTTGGTTTAAACCTTTGTTGGATGGAGAATCAATTACCCCTGACAACACTCATATACATGCCCCTGATGAGATGACTACACCTGTTGACAACAGTGTGAAATATACACTGAAATTTAGCACACCTTATTCATTAGATGCTGGATGATTAAGGAATATACTCACTAAGAAATGGTGTTTACTAACTGAAGATGTTTCAGTCAGAAAGAGGTTGTCTGATGGCCCCAGTATGATATTCAGATGTGGCCTTAATCTGAAGAATTTTTTAGAAAACATTAATGTTTATCACATATGTCCAAATGTGGGTGCTGTAGAAGTTGCCATCTTATAAAGGTGTCAAAAGGGTTCTGCATTTCTGACACCATTCATTATCTGAAAGGCAGATTTAATTGCGAAAGTGATGGGGTTGTCTACATCGCCTTATGCCAATAGTGTGCTACATTTTATATTGGTAAGACTGAGAGACATCTTAAGAAGAGAATTTACGAACACCAATACAGTATTGGCAGGTGTAATGGCAACAATGCTTTGGCTAGACATATCATGGAACATCCTCCTTTGAATACATGGTTATTGATCAGGTAACAAAAAACAAGAGAGGTGGTCCATGGCAATTAATTTTAGAAGTAGAGAATTTTATTGGCAGTTGAAACTTAATGCTTCTGCCTATCCAGGTCTCAATGAGTATTGCTCTTTGAAGTGTATTTTAAAGTTAAAAGCACTTCAAAGATGAATAAGTTTTGTTTGGGAGGCATTATTTTACAATTGGTGTATATAAACTATTCTTGTTTAATATTATAGCTTTATTCATAGCAGGGGCAGCCTGTGCTATTGGACTGCCGGACTGCAGCCCCCTCAACTTTAAAGTAAAGAAATAAAAAGAAATAAATAGAAAAAATTTTTTTTAAAAATCGCGGACTTCGCGCATGCGCACTAGTCCGGACCAGGGGTGGCTCGTCCTTTCGGACTGCAGCCCTCCCACCTAGACAAAAACAAAAAAAATATGTTAAACTTAAACACAAAATTCACAAGCCCCGATCCTGACTGCCTTACCAGCAGTCCGGATAAGGACAAACAGGTACCCAGCAATCATTGCTGTGAGATACCAAGATTCTGTGCGGTGACGACCGCACCACACAGAGGAGCTCCGGACTGCTTCAGCCACAGTCAGAGCCAATGAGAGGTCTGAGCTGCTCTCGCAGGACTTGCGAGACAGTGCGCGGGCTTTAGTCAGGAGCAAAGGTGTGTGTGCTGAAGGAGCTGATCACTTACTTAGGCTGGTGAGTACCGGGTCGCTGATGATCTGGGCTGAAGGAGCTGATCGCAAAGGGTGTGTGTGGATTGCTTTACATCTTCTGGGCTGAATGAGCTGATCGCAAAGGGTATGTGTGGATTGCTTCGTGTGTGCTGAAGGAACTGATCGCTTACTTGGGCTGGTGAGTATCGGGTCACTTCGCTGGTGTTCTCGTTTGGGCTGATGAGTACCGGGTCACGTTTGGGCTGAAGGGGCTGGTGAGTACCGGGTCACTGATAGCTTTGCTGGTGTTCTCATTTGGGCTGAAGGAGCTGATCGCTGGTGTTCTTGTGGTCACTGATCTAGTTCACTTTGTCTGGTAGGAGTGTGTGAAGGAGGGTTTGGGCTGGTAGGAGGTGGTCGCTGATTGTGTGTGTGTGAAGGAGTGTTTGGGCTGGTAGGAGGTGGTCGTTGATTGTGTGTGTGTGAAGGAGCATTTGGGCTGGTAGGAGGTGGTGTGTGTGAAGGAGCGTTTGGGCTGGTAGGAGGTGGTGTGTGTGAAGGAGCGTTTGGGCTGGTAGGAGGTGGTGTGTGTGAAGGAGCGTTTACCAGCCACTGAAAGAAAGTAAATCCCCTAAAAATGCATACATAATGAATATTTTGTACCTGATAGCACGTTGGGCTTGTAAAGCAGTTGGCATTTGGATTTTAAAATTATAATAGCCTTAGCTAGATGTGTGATAATACATGTTCACTGCTAGCCCCAGAGAGATTTGTTTCTCCCAGAAAAGCAGTATGCTTATGTCAGGGATTTGTATTCAGAAATGTGGTTACTATAGCTACATTTTGGTATCATGTCACTAGCGACTTTAACAAGATAGGGTCCCTAGATATTTTGCATGATGAAAATGACATATTTATACTTGTGCATCTATAAGATGTTCTAAGCTTTACATATGCTGACATAAGGAGGGGGTGTGTGTGTGTATGTAATGCCCCAGTTAATATATACTGGTGGCTAGAGAGAACAAATGGTGGTGGGTAGAGATACCCAGGCTTGAACCCTGTACCTTGTATGCAGGTGTTAAGGACCTGAATTCCCTACCCACCACCATTTATAAAAAAATTGCAGATTTTTGCCTCATATTTGATCTAATCTGTTCCTCATAATATCTGTGGTTTCTAAATGTTGCAATGCCTGATATTTGATGGTGCAGTGGTAGCATTGTTGCCTCACAGCTGTAGGTTCTCAGGTTTGATTCTTTGCTGGGGTGCCTTCTGTGTGGGGTCTGCATCTTCTCCCTGTGTTTGTGTGGGTTTGCTTTTGTGTCCTCCTATGTTACTTACAAAGACATGTCTGCATTATTTCTTCCTGGGCCTCTGCTGAAAATTGTTTTTTTGTTCCAAGTCAGATTGTCCTGATTGTCAGATTGTCCTGATTGTCCTGATTAACAAATGTTAAATAAAATTGACAGGCATTTGAATTTCAGACTTCAGGTTTCTGAATGTTTAATTCCTTGCATATTTGATGGTGCAGTGGTAGCATTGTTGCCTCACAGCTATAGGTTTTCTGGTTTGATTCTTGGCTGGGGTGCCTTCTGTGTGGAGTCTGCATCTCATCCCTGTGTTTGTGTGGATTTGCTCTGGTGTCCTGCCATTTTACAAAGACATGTGTCTGCAGTATTTCTCCCTGGGCCTCTGCTGAAAATTGTTTTTGTTCCGTCAGAAGTAAAATTCACAGGCATTTGAATTTCAGACTTTGGAGAACCAAATAATACACCTCTTATTCCCATATAATGCCCTGATCAGGGTGCCTGATGATTCGCTTCTCCTCCACCCCGTTCCAAGAGGCCATAGTGTCTAAAGGCCCTATATTCCTGAATAAGGACTTATGTTAAATATATATATATATATATATATATATATATATATATATATATATATATGTATATGAGACACAGTACAAATTCAAATATTTTAATCTTTCACAATAACTTAAACTTCCACATCCATGGATGCCCTTGATATATTTATGATGTACTCTTTACAGTTTACTCATGCTAGTTTTCTTATAAAGTTTCCATATGATTATTCCATCTTCAAGTCTGGGTCTAATGCAATGTTCAAATGATGATTTCATAAACTTTATTAATCTTGTTATACAGCTATAGTTTTATAACCATCATTATAGGTTCACAGGTTCATGGGTGGTTACTGGGCTAGTGACCAAAAGGTCTTTATAGGCCTAGATGTGTGTACACAGTATAATACTAGAAAATATAAAGGATCTTACCTAAACTCAAGATCTTAGTTAGCAATGATAGCCCATATCTAGCAGGGTCATAGGTGAAATCCCTGGCAGAAATTTATAGTTTCCCATCCAGTCATCCAAGCTACGCTTAAATTGGGTCATAGAGGGGCTTTGTATGATGTGAATTGGTAGCCTATTCCCGAGGAGTGGCAACCCCTGAGAGATGTATTTGTCTGTCCAGCAGGTCCTATTTATGTTGCAGGCCAGGTTAAGGTCCATGGAGTGGGTGACCCTTGTCCCATTTCACTTGTGGATGTGCAGCATTTCTATTAGGTTTGGATCAGAGATTGATCTGTGGGCCAGGCTCAAGTCTTCTCTAAGTAGTCTGTATGCTACTGAGTACAGTGACAGTGACTTCAGTTTGTCAATGTATGACACATGCTGGAGACCTTGAATTGTCTTGGTCAGAAATCTATGAGGTTTATCTGCAGGTGCCAGGTAAGATACATACCAAAGGCGGAATTGTACTCAATTACTGGCCTGATTAGGGTTGGGTACAGGGGTGTTGTGACCCATTTCTCTCTTGAGGCAATGCCTTTGCTAATTAGGTGAGCAACATAAAATGCCTTTCTTACCACAGTAGACACATGATGGTCAAAGTTTTGGCTACAGTCAACTTGCATTGTTACTTAGGGTATTATTATTTATATGATAGTCTGCAGGGATATTGTTTTTACTGAAGGGGATCATAATGCATTTTTTAGCATTGTGTTTGAGTCCATGGCTTTGGCACCAATCATTGATTTGTATAAGTCCCTCTTGAGATATATTGACATCATCTGAGGATTCAATGATTGCACCTAATTTGCAATCATCAGTAAACTTAGTTAGCCACAGTCCCTCTATTTTGGCCTGAACTTCCAAAAAATATATGCCAAACAATAGGGGGCTCAACACTGACCCCTGTGGAACCCCACTGGTGACAGGACTGCTGGTTGACATAAAGTCCCCAACTTTGATTGAATGTGAACTGTTGGTGAGCCAGTTAGCAACCCATCTGACAATAAAAGGGTTGATATTCAACTGGGAGAGTTTATCAATGATGCCCAAATGTGGGATTGTGTCAAAGGCCTTGGCTAAGTCATGGTAGGGTGCATGCACAGATTTACCTTCATCTTTGGCTCTGGTGATGTTTTCAAAGAAGTCCACTGGGTTTAACAGGCATAACCTGCCTTTGACAAAACCAAACTGTCAGATGAAGGGTTTGGAGATTACTTATATCCTTATTTATAAGGTTCATGATGATGTCTTCTACAGATAAGGCTGGTTAAGCTTAAGGGTCTGTAGTTCTGAGGGTCTGTTGCTGTACCCCGTTTATGAAGGGGGTGATGGTTGCTGTTTTCCATTCAGCAGGGACAAAACCAATACTTAGGATGTGGTTGAAGATAGCACCCTAATGGAGTTGCTAACTCATGTTTTAGACCATTTAAAATGCAACCTGGGATGCCATCAGGTCTTATACAGGCTGTATTTTTAGCGTTGGAGAGAGCATTAATGACTTGCTCTTTGGAGATGCAAGGTGGGGGAGATGTAGAGGGGAATGCTTTGTGGAATGTTTGGAGGGAACAAGGGTTGACATTTTCAAACCTGACAGCTAATAGGTTAGCTATTTTCACAGGATTAGTGTTTGTGATGCCATCCACAGTTCTGCACATGTCTAGGTCCTACCTTTTAGGTTACGGATATAGCTGAAGAATGCCTTATGGTTATCCTTAGCTATGGTTGCAAAATGTTTTTTAGAAGTTGCCCTTAGAGGAGTTTACAAGCTGTCTTATTTGTTTGTTCAAGCAGAGGAGGGTGTTTTTTCCAGAGCTAGGACCTCTCATTTTTTCTTAAACAGCAACTTCTTCCTATTGTTGTATAACTTATAAATGCTAGATGTCCACCAGGGAGACTTGTTTTTTTCTTGAGGATCTTGTTTTGATCCTATCAAGTACAGCTGTGTCAATAGAATTGTGTAAGTGCTTATGCAGGGTATTTGTGTATACCTTAGTATAATTTTCAATGCCATCTGTGGGAACAGGAGATTGGAAATTATTTATGCCATCCCTTAGGAGGGTATAATTAGCTTTTGGTGACATTTTTAGCCTGATTTCACCTAAGAAGGGTTCAGGTGTTATAGCTACTTGAAATGTAACTGATTGAGTTAACCAGTGAGAGAATGGTCACCCATGTTGGTGAGAACCAGGATGAGAATATATGAGACCCTTGTGGGGTTGCATACTATTTGTTCCAGGCATTAGTGTTAACAAAGTCTGGGAACCATTGTGCGAGCATGTTGGCACTTGTATAAGTTTCCCAGACAATGGAGGGATAGTTAAAATCACCCATGACTAGAGTGTTTGGTTCCAATTTGATTGACTCAAGTCCAAATAAGAGCATGGGTATCTTGGTTCATTGAAGGGGGGCCTATAGCTAACAACAACTTGAGGGGGGGTCTTACCCACAGTTAGCTGAACTTGGAGTAACTCCATGGAGTTTTCCTGTCTAACTAGTCTAGAGATGTATTTATCTTTGATGAAGATAGATACTCCTCCTCCTTTGGTTCACACACATTCATTTTGTGGTCTGAAAGTATCGGAGGCATTGTAGCCTTGCAAAGCCAGGGTACTCTCTGCAGCCCTGGATCATGTTTCTGTGACTGCACAGACATCAACATTCTCCAGGGAGAGGAGTGCTTCCAGAGAGTGCAGTTTCTGATTTAAACTCCCAGCATTTAGCATTATAACCTTTAATTTATTTGTCGGTGATATTTTCACATTGGAAATTTTGTTATTGAGACCCTGCCTAAAAAAGGCACTATGGAGGAGGCAACTGCCTTAGCCAGTAACCGAAAGCCTAGAAATGACAGGTGAAGGCCATCTCTGATGTGGTCTATTAACCATGTCATCTCAGACTGTCAGGAACTGGATCTCCTTAGAATTACACCAGAAATGAAGCCAATTGTTGAAGTCAATAATTTTTTGTTTATATTGTGGTATCATCCTAGCTGAGGGTAGAATGCTGCTCAAGGCTAGAGACATACCTGCCTGGGACACATATTCATGGAGCTCAATCATGTCTCTCTTCATATAGTCCAGTGAGGTACGTCTTAAGTCCTTCACATCAACATGAACTATGATAGAGTCATATTGGCCTCAGTGGTGTAGTGAATAAGGCATTGGCCTCTTAAGCCAAGGACTGTGAGTTGAGTCCCATCTGGGGTGATATAGTCTTGGGTCAGGGGTTGGTATAATTTCTAAGGTGTTTACCTTACATACACAAGATACAAGGTTTGATTCTCTAATGGGATAATTGGTACTTGTTGAGAGACTTGAGTGCATGTGTGATCTGCTGGATCCTGGCACTCGATAGACGGCTGACCTTAACCTTCTCTTTGTCCAGCCTGGTAAGTGGGGCATCTGTGTGTTTCACAGTGGAGTCACCTATGACTAAAACTGTTGGTTTAGGTGTGCTTTGTCTTATGGGGTTTATTTGGTGAGACACTGGTTCTTGTGTTTTTATGTGTATTGAATGCTGTAGGTGCTGTATTAGGTGTAGCATGTTTGTGTTTGGAATGTCTCTGATGTTTAGGTAGGTTTCTGGTGAGTACCTCCACATATGACGGTTTATGTGTTGAGTGCATGGTTTGTGTAGGAGGTGTAGAATGTGTGCTGACAACCTGTTCAGTGTTACTGTTCTGTGTGTGAGAGAGCAAGGATTCCAGATTCTTAGTGTAAATGCATCTCTCACAAATTATACTTGGCTGATATAGGAGTAGAGGGTTGTTAGTGTACATGAAGCAGTTGCTACACTGCCTCAGGATACCCATGTCAATCAGGCTGGTAAGAGAAATGGAGGGAAACTGACCATCCATAATGCTAGCTTTTCCCAGTGGGGAGAGAAAGTGGAGAGGTGTAGCATAACTGGGTGGTCTAAATGGGATCTATACTAATGGGGTGCTCTATAAAGGGCCTATACTAGCAGGAGTTCTTTAAACGGTATGAGACTATTGTAGATTTGGTGGTTTTAGGACTGTTTAAGGGGCAAAAGCACAGCTGAGGTACTCTCTGAGCAGCTAAACCAATTTAAGGACTTTTCAGACAGATCACGGGCAACTACTAAGGGAAAATCTATCTACTGACGTTTTCGCATCTATAACCACCAATGGTTACCCCAACAGTGCAGTAGAGTATGATGGTGCACAGAAGTGCCCTACGCATAAACAGATGATACAGTAGAGCAGTGGCTGGTCACCTAACTCTGTGGAACTGTGTTAAAATAAGCGCAAACATGGGGCTTATGTAGCAACAGTGAGCAAACTGAATTAAACAATTTAACTAATAAAAAGGCTCAAAACTGAGCCCTGTGCTAGCAACCTTCAATCAGATGAGTCCTAACTGCACTCTTCTGCCACAAGGGTGCAGGGGGCCCTTTCCAACAAAAGATAGCCTGGTTCGGTGCTCAATTTAACAAACAGAACCAGATTCAGCAGGTCTGAATCTAGTCTATGATACAGCAGACAAAAAGTCCATCAAATCAGCAAGAACAGTTTTAAAAAATCTACCCTTATGTATGCCTCCCCTGTACTCACCAACCTATCCAAAACCAATCTCAACAAATTATCAGGATGTTACAATCATATAGCCAGATACGCTACTGGCATGGCTTTTAGGACCCACCATTGCCAGAACCTCAAAGCACTGGGATGGCTAGAGTATCCTACACTTCTACAGTTCAACCAGCTTATAGTAGCCCATAAAATACTCCATCAACCTGATAACACCCCTGCCCTCAAAAATATTCTCACCCCTCATAATGCCCCCAGGCCATTACACTCAGCTGATTGATACTGACCCAAAAATCTAACAACTCTGCAGGCGATGCTATATTTTCCAACTCAACCGGTAAACTCTGGAATCTACTCCCTACCACCGTTACCAAGGAAACCCCACTACCCCTATTTAAAAGAGAACTCAAAAAATACCTCACATCTCATTGGCTGTGCTCTTGTTCTAAACCTGACTAACAACTTCATTATACAATTCCTCCTCTAAAACGTGCACGCTGATTGACCAGCCCAACCAGCATGCCCGTTGTAAATCCCTCAATATACTAACGGAAAAAGGTCCGGTCGCCCGGACTTTTTCCATTAGTAAAAAACACTGTCTCGCTATGTTAAAAGAATTTAACATAGCGATACAGGTTTAAAAAAAGCAACGCAGATCTCCGTTGCTTTTTTTAAAGCTGTCTCACTATGTTAAACTCCTTTAACATAGTGACACAGTGTGTAAAAAGCAACGGAGATCGCAATTTAAACCTGTCTCGCTATGTTAAATGAGTTTAACATAGCGAGACAGTAAAAAGCAACGGAGATCTCCGTTGCTTATTTTAAAGCTGTCTCGCTATGTTAAACCCATTTAACATAGCGAGACAGTAAAGCAACGGAGATCTTGCGTTCTCCATTGCTTTGCCCACAGCTCTGATGTACTGCGTAGGCATGCAGTACATCAGAACTGCATGAATACCAGACAGCTGCGGAAGGGCAGCAAAGAGGCATTATACAATGCCATTATTTAAGAAAAGTAATTATTTCTTTTCTCAAATAATGTCATTGTATAATAGCAATAACCCACTTCTGGGTGTGGGTAATGCGGGTTTTAACCACGGTTGTCTTTGTTTGGTGCCTCGGGCTTCGCCCTCGGGACCAAACCATGCCAACCGTGGTTAAATCCCACATTACCCACACCCAGGCGTGGGTTATTGCTATACTAATACATGTCTTGCTACCCAACCTGCTGTTCAGCCAAGTATCTATGCCTCATAGCATTTGAATGTCTAAGCATTGTGAATTATGACATCTGATTGTATTCTATGCTCACATTTTCTGATACGTCTCTGCCAATCAGATGTAAGTCTACACATTGTGTATATTGATATCTGCATGTATTCTTTATCTATACTTTTCTAAACATGACTGCCTCAGTTTATCACTCAGTGATGTATATACTGTCTCTTTTGTAGTATGTGGAGCTTTTCTCCCCAGCCCTCTGCTGAAAATGGACATATATCCAGTCGGACTATCCCGGTCAACAGATGTAAAATAAATAAATAAAAATAAAATAAATAAAATCAACAATATAGCAAAAATACGGTTTAAAAGTACAAGATACAGTATAACACTGTACTTATGGTTAGCAGACTACAACAGATTCTCTTGGATTGCCCAGATGAATAGAGCAGAGCAGTGGCTGGTCACCTAACTCTGTGGAGCTGTGTTACCATTAGCCAATTGGTTGATATGATTAGAAAAAAAATCAGAGATGGATCTACCTATATACCCAGGTCCTTAAATGAATCTACAGTTTCAATCACTGCGTGCTGTATTAAATATTCACCCTTCAATCTATGTATTCCAAATCTCATATGCTTAGCTTTTGATGTATTTATCAGCATATTATTCTCTTATGCCCCCAAATAGTCAATTTAATCAAGTTCTTATGCAGATATGTCCTATCTTTAACACATTTTACCCATTTACAAGTCATCTGCACATACAGACTTTAGAGTGCCTCAGATGAAAAAGATGTGAAAGATCCAACCTGAACAATTATGGACCTAGGACAAAACCCTGTGAGACACCCTGATTGTAATCTAGAATTTCACCTGTAATTTGCTGTATGATACTTGTAATGTCCTATTTGTAAGCCATGCAGGTATCCATCTTATTAAGATTAATACATACTTGTTCTAATTTACTAATCAGTTTTTGTGTATGACCCTATCAAAGGTTGAATTTAAGTCTATTTAAATTACATCACAGCACAATTTTTCATATATAGATGTCATTATATTATTATAGAACATTATGTTAGTTGTAATTATAGATCTGTTTTATAGGTTCATAGGTTCAAAGGTGTGTACTAGGCTAATGGCCCTTGAGCGTTTACAAGCCTAGCCCATAGGATTACCCTGGCATCATGCCACCCGATTTTAGTTCCCAGTGCCTCTGTTGAGTAGTGCCACTGGAGCGATTATGCATGCTGATATATAGTTTCAAATCCCAGCATACCCAGTTCTAATAATAATTTATCCAAAATAACCTTCTCCATTATTTTTCCACAACAAGAAAAACGTATGGGTCCAAATGACTCTGGGCTTTTTCTATTCCCCTTTCCATTAAAGATGGGTGCAGGTGCATGTGTACAATCATGTGGAATCTCCCCATACTTAAATGATCTTGTGAACAACAGATCTAATGGCACTGTAAGTTCATGCTGAAATGTTCTCATGTCATTACTACTAATTCCAACTGCACCATGTGCTTTGTTTGGCTCCAGTTTGCACAGTTATCTTTCAATATAATCTAATTTAATTACAGTATCTGAAGTTAACTGGATGTTACTAGCATATTTTATCATCCCTCTTCTGGAGTCAAACTATTTTACATAAGATTTAGAATGTATATATAATCAGTTGTGTTTGAGAATAAAGTGTAGAATCTACACACAGTTTATCAATTTCTATGTCTTTACTCCTACCACATCTTGTATGTCTATAAAATGTTTTCCTATTATTCTCAATATCTTTTTTTTTAATTTTCTTAAAATATTTCCTGATGTCATCTCACTCTATGTTTAACTTGCCTGTCCTGTTTTTTTTTCTTTCACTTTTCAAACTTATAGTTCAACCTAGTTTCCTTTTCTTATATTTGTATCTCTCATTATCTTGTTTTTATGGAAATATATCCCCTGATCTTCTATGCTTAGATCCGGAGGTTAAACATTTTTTTGGGGGGGGGGGTGCTTTCTAACAATTTGCCTTTCAAAACTTGTAACATTCCTTGTGGCATATTTCCAAATGCATCACTTCAATTAGTTAAGTCTTGGAATAAACAAGCAATCAAGATCATCATCAACCCCCTTTTTCTCGTTTTTCTGCTTGAGGTTGGGGTGTTGTTTCAACTGTCACTATCTCTCTTGATTCAATGCCACTCCCCAACCTTCCTCAGCACTCATGCCTGATTGTCGCAGGTCTTTTCTAACACAATCCAATCAATTCTTTGTGAATGCCCTTGCTTTCTCTTGTCTTCTTCCTGCCTGTCAAAAATCTTCTTCACCAGATTGCCTGCTGATTTTCTGCATATGTGCACAACCCACAGCATTCTGTTCATTTTGACCTTCTCTGCATATGGAGCCAGGCCCTCATTTCTTCATCTGTCCCACAATGTGCATCCTACCACCAATCTTAGGCTTGCCATTTGCATCACCTCTAGCTTCCTCAGCTGCTCTGCTTTTACTTCCAGGTTTCTGTACCATACAGTAGTACTGGTCACACCACTGTTTTTTTATACCTTATGTTTCAGCTTTGGCATTCTTCTGTCATTCAATACCCCTGACACTCTGTACCAGTTGACTGCAGCCCCTCTGATTCTAGCTTTCACCGCCTCATTCAGACTTCCTTCTTCTCAACCATCCCTCCTAGATACTTGAAGTTTTTAACCTGTTCCACTATTTCCTCTTCTATCTCAGTTCTCAGCTTCTACTTAATTTCCCCCATTTGCTTCCATTTCCACTGTCTTATCTGTACTCAGTTTCATCCCATGTGCCTTCACTGTGTTCCATTCTCCTATCCTTTGATAAAGATTTTGCTCAGAGTCTGCCTGTAATGCCACATCATCTGCATACAGCAGCTTTACTGATTTGCCTCTTCCAACCTGTTTGCTAATGTAGTCAATCAGCAATTTGAACAGCAGTGGGCCCACAGCTGAACCCAGATACACATCCACTGTCACTGGGAACTCTTCTGTGAGACCAAACACTGTTTGTACTTGAGTCATTGGTTCCTTGTACATAGCCCGCACTAATTCTGCCAATGTTTCTGGTACTTCGAACCACCACAGAACTGCCCAAATTAGCTTTCTTAGGACCTTGCCATATGTTTTCTCCAAGTCTAGGAATGCCCATTTGAAATCTTTCCTCATCTCTAGCTTTTTCTTAATTATTTGTCTCCATCCAGACATCAGGTCACTTGCACTGTATCCTGATCTGAATCTAAACTGCTCATCTCCCATCTTACTTTCTATTGCTCTGCATAGTAATTTGTCAATCACCCTCCCAGCACCTTCATGTAGTGTGGCAGGAGTTTGATACCTCTATATTGCCCAAAATTGTGAATGACCCCTTTTTTCCTGAACACTGGCACTAGTAATACTCTCCAGTCATCTGGGATATGCCTTTCTCTCCACACTACTATGAGTACCCTTAGGAACCATTTCTCCCCTATCTCACCAAACATCTTTATCATATCTGCTGTGACCTCATCTGAGCCTGCTGCTTTCCTTAGCTTCATTTTCCTTAGTGCTGTTCTTATTTCTTCCAGTTTGACTCTTCCACTTCTTTCATCATAGGTTGCATCTGTGGTAGTACAGCTTCTGTCGGGTTTTCTTCATTCAGAAGCTGGAAGTACTCCTTCCATCTGCCTTTGATGTCCTGTGCACTGCTTAGCAGGTTGCTGCTGGCATCCCATATGAAAGGTGTCTGATTGTCTTCTTTATCTTTCTGTCTTTGCTTTGCAACCTGATAGACTTTCTTTGTACCTTCTAGTGAGTCACTCTCATGAAGCTAGTAGAGTGTTTCTGATGCCTTGTTCTTTGCATTAGCATCTCCTCTCTTAGCTTCTTTGTTAGCCAAGCAGTATTCCTTCCTAGCTTGGCTCATGTTTTGTTTTTTCCAACTCCCACTTTTTCCTGTATTCTTTCTTTCATTTGATGACTTCCTGGACTTCTGCATCCCACCACCAGTTTTTCTTAAGTACTTTGTTTCCATACATTCCTCACACATGCTGTTTTAAGGTGCTGCCATACTTCCTCAACTCCACCTATTTCCTCTTCTTCCTGCAGTATTACAGCTCCAATTCCTTGAACACTTGTGCTTTCTCTCCAGGCAACATCTAGGTCTTCAGCCTAGTCTCTTTTGATGTTAGAGCCTTCTCCGATCACTGTTTGAATGAAAAGAGACATGGAAGAGCTCTCAGATAATGTGGCCCAGGCAGGTATGACCCTAGCCCTGAGTAGCATCCTGTCTTCGCCCAGAATGATACCACAATATCAGGACAAAATGATTGATTTCAACAATTGGCTAAGCTTCTGGTGTCATTCAAAGGGGATCCAGTAACTGTCTGCCTAGGACGACATGATCGACAGACCACGATGCTTTGCCAGAGATGGTCTGCACCTGTCACCCCTGGGATTCAGGTTACTGGCTAAGGCTCTTGCCACCTCATATAGTACCTTTTTTAGGCAAAGTTCAAAGGAAAAAAAACACCACTGTAACAGGTACAAGCATGCAAATTCTGAAGGTAATGCTACTTAATGCTAGAAGTCGAAGCCTCAAAATGCACTCTCTCTAGGCACTCCTAAAAATGGAGAACATTGATATATATGCAGTAACTGAAACCTGGTTCAAGGCTCCAGAGAGCACCCCTACAATACCAGGCTACAACTCTTACCACACTTTTTGGCCACTAAACCAGGACCGAAACACTAAATGTGAAGGAGTGTCCATATTCACCAAGGATATTCACACCACCAGGCTAGTTGTCCAACACAATGCGTCTGAAATTCTCCAGGTGCAACTATCACTAGATAGGACTGCAATCCAAATTGTAGCTTGCTACAGATCCTCCACCATGCACCAAGATTCTCACTACACCTTTCTAAACATACTGGAAAGTATTAAGATACAACCAAACATCTTAATACTGGGTGATTTCAACTACCCTGCCATTAACTGGGAAACTACTCATATACCAACACCTTTGATCAATGGTTCTTGGAATTCATAAATTCCAATGCCCTGGATCAACTAATCCATAGTCCCACCAGGGGCTCCAATATCCTAGACCTGATCATTACCAACATGGAAATAGATGCTCCACACCTATGATTACCCCCTCGCTGGTCAGGTCTGACCATAAGCTAATCACCCTTGACATCCACATCCCACCCCCACCCCCCAGTAAGGAAACCTCCATAAAAACTTCTCCAAAGCCAACTTCATGCTACTCAAGTCAGAGGTGACAAACTTCATGACACCCATGCAGATGGGAACTGAAAGTTCAACTTCTGAATCCTACACTAAGGCACTGAATGACCACATCCACTCATGCATGAATCATGCCATCCCAAATAGAACCAAGATGCTCTCCTACAAAAAAAGGAATCCAATCTGGTAGTCTCCTGCCATAAACAAACTTTATAAAACAGGAAGAAACTGTTGCAGAAAAGAGAAAAATCCCAGGATGCAAAAAATTCCCTTACTAGTCTCAGTAAGAAGCTGAGATCTCTCATAAAATCCTCCAAAGCTAGCTACGAAAATAAAATTGCCAGATTCCAAAGATAACCACAAGACATTCTATAACTATGTCAAGAATCTAAATGGCAATGCTCAGATCTGCTCTGAGCTACAACAGAATGGCATTAAATATACTGATCCCAAGAATAATGCCAGTATCCTGGCAGATCAATTCAGTGTCAACTTCACCCCCTCTCACCCCCTAAACGGCCCATCTCAATACCAAAAGATTGCCAAATTCCAATAATAACGACCACACAGGTAAAAAACGCACTCTCCAAAGCTAAGAATACAGCATCCATGGGACCAGATGACATCCCGGGCTGTGTACTACATGAACTACAAAATGACCTGGCACCTCACCTAAGTGTCATGTTTAAACATAGCCTCACCACAGGCTTTGTGCCACTGAGTGGCAAACAGCTACAGTTATCCCACTCCACAAGGAGGGATCCACCTTGGATCCCGGGAACTATCACCCCATCAGTCTAACAAGCCTGATCTGCAAGGCCATGGAACGTATTATTATAAGACGTATAAACAAAAACATTGGCAACCTTCAAACACTAGACCCCATCCAGTTTGGGTTTGTGAAGTGCCAATCTTGTCTCCTGAACCCAACTGACTTCTTCGAATCAGTCTCCAGAGACGTGGATGAGGGTAAGGCGGTCCACACAGCCTATCTGGACCTCACCAAGGCCTTTGACAGCATCCCCCACTCTGGACTCATAGATAGACTTACTAAGCTGTCACTATGTCACTCGATGGGTTGCCCACTGGCTTACTGACAGAACCCTCACTGTAAATGTAGCCGACTCCAAATCCAGCTCCAGACAAGTGACAAGTGGAGTACCTCAGGGTTCAGTCCTGGGACCGCTCTTGTTTGGCATCTACTTCTCTGAAGTACAAGCCAACACTAAGGGACTCTGGCTAACAAAGTTCACAGATGACTGCAAACTGGGAGCCATTATTGAATCCCCAAATGATGTGGATACTCTACAAAAGGGCCTTACAGAAACAGATGCTTGGTGCCAGAACCATGGGCTCAAGCTCAATGCCAACAAATGTATAGTTATCCCCTTTGGGAAAAAACATGTACCCATGAATTACCACATAGGTGGCAGTACACTAAACACTGAAAGTGTGATAAGAGACTTAAGGACACAGGTGGACAGTGGTCTCACCTTCGATAACCACATCGCCACAACAGTCAGGAAATCCTTCTATGTGGCACACCTCATCACTAAGGGCTTTTCATCCAGAAAAAAGGAGGTCATTGTCCCACTGTACTTATCCCTCATTAGACCTATTATAGAATACAACATCCCGTTTGGTATGTACCTCTCAAGACATCTGCAACAACTGGAAAGGCTGCAGAAATATCTCAATAAAAGAATCACAGGCCTAAATCAGATGCCCTACGCTGACCACCTTAAAAAACTCCAGCTATACTCTGTCGCATATCGTCTACTCAGAGGCGATCTGTGCTTAACATACAAGGCCATGTCAAACCCAGAGCTGTTTGACATGCTACACTTAAAGAAATCCCAATCCCTCAGAGCCACACCCTCCAGGGATCTAAACCTTGTCATCACAATAAACAAAACGTGTTGGAGAGATAGGTTCCTGACCCAGAGACTCCCCAGACTCTGGAATAGACTGCCCATACATGTCAAGCAGAGCACCTCTTTGGCCCTCTTCAAAGGAAACCTTGACGATTGGATGAGAGAAAGGAAATTCACCCTGGGGATCATGTCAGTCACCCTGCTAGACAGGGGTCCAGGGAAGTAAATAGTGTGGGAAGAAATAGCCAGGGAATTGTTATGGCTAGGCTTGTATAGGCCCTAGGCCTGATAACCTAGTACCAACCTATGAACCTATAAGATGACTGTGGCAGCCAGTGGTTTAGGCTGTGAGCCAAATGTTTCACTGGGGATGACTTTGCAATCACTGATTCTATCCCAGTGCCCTCGCTAGGAGGAAATCCACCTGAGTTGCATGTTAACCACTCTTGTATGTGATCTTGTGACTGCCTCTCTTACAGAACCATGTGTTGGCCATCATCAAACCACTTGCCAGGCATGAGTCTAGAATGACCTCTCCTTCTTTATTCCTGTTGCCCTACCCATATGGACCCATGCTGTCCTCATATCCTGTTCTTAAATATAACAACAAAATGGCCGGTGTATCCAAACAATAAATATTTGTTACATAAAAACAATACAAAGCTCACTCTAGTGCCTCAACTTAGCCTTCAAGGAGTAAAAAAAATATTTCATCATCACTTAAATTTAAGTGCTTTGTTTTTTATCTCATATCCTGTTCTATTTGTCCTGATATGTGCAATCAGGTCACAAATTATCAACACCAATCACCAATTCATATTGTCTTGCTATGTCTAGTAGGCCCTGAAACTGCTGTTTGAATGCACTCTTTTGCTCACTATCATAACCTTGCTGTGGGACATATGCTGAGATTAAGAATAGTTCTCTATCCTTGCACTTGAGTCTGCTTGCCATGAGTCTCTCTCTAATTCTAATGATATCTCTCACTGAGTTCTGAAGTGTCTTTCTCACCAAACTTCCCACACAATGTCTAGTCTGTCTGCCTCTTGAGTAGTAGACTCTGAATCCCAAGCCAAGTGGCTTTGCTGTACTGCCCGTCCATTTTGTCTCCTGGATACATAGCATGTCCAGTCTCCTCCTTACCATCATGTCATAGACTTCCATGTTACATCCTGTCACTAAACCTACACTGAGTGTAGCAATCCTTTATTCACGTTTGACAGGTCGATTGGTTTTACATCCAGTTTTCACTCAACAGAGCTATCCCAGTTAACCTATTTAATTATTTATGCTAAGCAGCTAAACCCACTAGGTGAAAATGTCTTTTTCCAGGTGTATCAAGAGTGCACTTCTGTAGTTCGGTCTAAGAACTACAATATAATGACTCTGAGCAAATAAACTCAGGAGTAAAGAATGGTGTTCATCTCCTCAAGAATATACTGTAAACTGCTAGAGAGTGATTTATTTCAGCAAAGCATAGCCAGTTTAATTGGAAAATACTTCACAAAGCAAGATTTAATGAGCTTTGTTCCAAGAAATTGCTCGTTAATTTAGCCATTCATTTGATGATACAATCCCCAGGATTTAATAAAATCTGTGTAGGCACCATGTACAGCCTACAAAGAATGGCTACCAAAGGTGGTAAAGAAACAACAAATTCACCAGAAAAAAACAAAAAATCACCACTGCAAGCTGTAGGGCATCATCAGAGTTGAAAACAGCACATCACTCAATCCTTAAATAAGGAAAAATCAAACACAGGTGACCCTTATCTAATATAACTGCTTAAAGACATACACCATGTATCTGATGATGCCCTAGGTTTATGGTGGGAAAAAACGCTCAGTTCGTTGTGTTCTACAATAAATATTTCTTGCTTTTATGAACAGCAGTTTTGGACTTATTTGGAGGTAACAAGCACTTAGTCAGCCTGACTCTAGAGCTTGCAGTGGTGATTTTTTTTTGTGTTTCCGACATGGAATGTATCCATGTCCATGGTCACAGTTCCCTCTCAGCAGCGCGCCATGCATATTAATGATGGTGCGCTACCGAGGAAGAGACAAGAACACAATTATTGAATCAGTGTATGACAAGGTGTAGTTCTTCAGGAAGTTTTAAACTGAATTGCAGTACAGCAACTCTATGTGCTAAGTATTCTTTTCTGTTATATACAGTTTCTGTTCTGCTAGGCTTGTAAAGGCTCCAGGGCCATTAGCCTAGTACACACCTATGAACCTATGAACCTATGAACATCCTTAAAAAATGGGTATTCAAACATAAATTCCAGCTGTGACCTGCCCAAATATCCATATAGTATAATTTCTCATTTTTTCAAACATTCTTCTCCCATAATAATGGTTCAGTTTGTTGTTTTAGTGAGCTCTTACACAGCTAAACAGCCACATATCTGATGACTGTCTAAACCTGTTAATCTATATTTTTTTATTCTTGGCTGAAAGGAATGTAGTATCTCTATACCAGACTGAAGAAGCATTTTTTATTTGTTTATTTGTTTATACCTACCTACCTACCTACAGTTTGGCAACAGTCCAATATATCATTTGTTTTAATTAATTTTTATGCATTTCTTATATAATAATGTTGGGTCCAAAAATGCTATTGCATGTCAAAAATAGACATGTTCTTGAAAATGTCACTGAAGTCAAACAATAATTTCTTTGGCTTGCCCTGGAATTAATGTCACCTCCCCATCTCACCCCAAAGGGTAAGTAAAGTGGAAAACAAATAAGCTTGTGTCCTGATTACACCATTTTAAAGGAATCTACCTGTGCAAAGAATTCATGAATCTTATAAATTGGATTTCATGGTACCTTATATGGTATCAGTAATGTCATTGGTTTAAAAGTTTGAAGCAAAGTATCTCACCTCACAAAAGAGGAAGGCAATGCATGCTCCAAGAAACAAAAACATGAACAGCAGAATAGCGAGTCTGTTCTACTAAAGTGGTTCTCTGTTCATTCTTGCATGGAGATAGCTGTGAACCAGATTCTGCAATAAAACTGTCCTGGCTGAGGCGATCAGTAATCTTGGCAGGGCTCATAATATAATGCACTCATCGTGTTTTAGGTGACAACAGTAACAGTTTGCCTGTTTCTTTTTGTCTCCTTTCCCTTAGTTCAGGCAAAAAGAGGTTGGTGATCTAATTTTGTACAGTACTGACAGCAGTGGTGTCAATTGTGTGGCCACCAAAGGTGGCTTTGCTCATGCCAGCCACATTAGTAGTAAAGTGATAAGATCCAGGTATGTCACAGAAATTCACATTGGTTAGGCAACAGTATAGACTTCCTAAGTAAACATGCAGAGCATTCTAAAACTCTTATCAGAAAAGAGTATATGCCTTGAAACACCACTAAAAGTATAAAGAGGCATTTAGGTAGCTAGGTCACACACACACACACACACACACACACACACATACATATATATATATATATATATATATATATATATACACACACACACACACACACACACACACACACACACACACACACACACACACACACACACACACACACATTTATAATGAACTGTATATAGTATGAGTATTCTAACCCCAGTGTTCTACCCTGGGAGAAATATACTAAGAAATTATTGAACTCTTGCTCATGCCTTTGAAGAGGGCAAGGTCCCGTCATTGAGCAGCATTCTACCATCACCAAGAATTATGCTTAAATTCAAGAATAAAATAATTGGCTTCAATAACTGACTAGTAAACTGGTGTCATTCTATGGGGATCCAGTGTGCCTGCATGGGATAAAATGGTCAGCATCTTTCACCCCTTGGCTTTTGCTTACTGGCTGAAACTTTTGCAATCACATGGTATCTTTTGTAGGCTGAATAAACCTGATGGACATCCCAACATTGCAAATTGAATTATATCAAGGTAGTACTGCTGAATGACAAAATCCTAAATAAAAAAAAAATATTTGAACTTGTGGCCTCCCTTAACCTCAAACACAGCAGCATTTGTGTAATTACAGAAACCTGGTTCCACTGCAGTCATAACATTCCCTGCATTTCAAGGTACAATGTTTATCATGCACTAAGATGCACCAGTAACTGTAGGAGAGTATCAGTACTTATTCTTCCTACTAGTGTCTCTCACCAGATTTCACACAAACAAATGTGGACCTGGCCAGAGTCCTATTTACACTCAATAAAATTAATTTTCACTTTATAGCCAATTATAGATCTCATCAATGATGACCCATTCAGGGCATGCCGAATACTTTAACCGGTTAGAAAAGCTATCGGTCAAGCCAAATACATTTCTTATGAGTGACTTCATTGGAAAACATTACTACCAGTAGAAAAATATGCCCTGTGATTTATGGACTTTGAAAATGCTAACCCATGACCACATTGTTCCCCCACCCACCTGTAGTGTTAATCTTCTTGATCGTGTCCTTACAGAAATGGCACCATATCACTTGTTACCCCCTTCCAAGTCAAATCGGACCTCTAACCCTCTTTCCGTGATCTTCTCTATGAAAATATGCTTTGCGACCCCTAATACCTCCTGCATATTCAGGGGCTAATCTAATATTTTTACTTACTATTTACTGATCTTACTGATAATCACAAATAGTATAGCTTTCTGGCAAACCATATAAATGAGGCTGCTGCCTTGTTCTTTGAATTTTACAGTCTCTTGGATAGATGTTTTGATGTAACTGCATCAATCCAGAGTAAGCATAAAAGCAAGTTTAAAACTAAACACATATCGTGGAAATACCACATCAACAAACTCAATAAACTAATGATTAATCTCCTGGCCATCACTAAAATATGTCTATTTCATCACTATAAAATGGACTTAAAATTGGTAAGTCTTTCAAGCTTAGCATTAGGAAATGTCTGGATAGCTATAAATTTAGGAATTACAACTAATTCAAATGACAATCATAAAGCCTTTATAAGTCTTAGTAAGAAAGCTTATAAGTAACCTACAGTTTTCTGTACTGAGCTTATCTCCAGAGACATTGCTAATTTCCTTTCAGAAAACAAAATCTCCATCTTACATGAAGGTGGTCCCTCTATTCACCATGGGAATTACAGACCTATTAGTCTGAATGGCATTATTTGCAAGGCTATGGAAAATATTATAGCTGAACAAATAAACAGTGATATAGCTGACTTTCTATCCCTAGATATGCACAAATTTGGATTTGTAAAAGATACATCATGCCTGCTCAAGCTGGTTAAGTTCTTTGAAAGGGTTACTGATGTCATGGATAGGGGGAATGCAACCCACACTGCTTATATGGGCCTCATCAATGCCTTTGAAACTATCTCCCATGCTGGGACTGTTATCGAATTCTCCCAACTGAACATTAACCCATACATAGCTTGCTGGATCAGTAACTCGCTGTCTGCCGGAGCGCATGTCATTAAGGGCTGAGATATTTGCTCTAAACAGAAACGTTTCTTGAGTGATGCCCCACAGGACCTTGTCCTGGGTCTCTTTCACTTTGGTGTATATATTTGTGTGACGTACAAGCTGATGCCAAGGGACTATGGCTCGCCAAATTTGCTGATGATTGCAAACTAGGGTCAGTTAGCAAATCTGATTCTGATACTCACATTCTCCAGCAAAGGCTGAACTAAACCACTAACTGGTGTATTAATAATGGACCCTCAAACCCAAGAAATCCAGTATAATTTCCTTTGGTAAATCTAGTATCAGTGATGCTTACCATATGGATAACATTCCATTTAATTCAGAGACAGTCAGCAGTGACTTTGGTATGTACGTGCGTTAATAACAGACTCTTCTTTGACCATCACATCTCTGTTGTGATTAGAAAAGCCTTCTACATTACACAAATTATCCTTCATACTTTCTCCACAAGGTTCAAAGAAGTTATATTCCAACTTTATTTGTCCCTTATTTGGACCATCATTGAATGTAAAGTACCTTTCTGCATGTACCCCTCAATGAGCCTAATATAGTTTGAGACACTTAATGTTTCTTCACCAAAAAGATTTCAGGTATCAATATCCATAGCTACTCTGATAAACTAAAAGCCTTGTCCCTCTACTCAGTGTCATATAGACTCCTGAGGGGTGATGTCTATTTATATTCCTTCTGTGCTATGAATTACCCAGCGCTCTTTGAACTCCTTCACCTTAACAGATACAATGGTAACATAAACACCCATCTTAGAAACCACATCAACAACACCAGATGCCATGGCAGATACCTCATTCAAATTATCCCCATCCCAGGAAAGTAACCATTTGAAATGTCAGGACCCACTTAATACAGAGACCGAATGCCCAAAAGATTGGACTTGTATATACTAAGTCTGAGATGCCATTTCTCTAAATATTCTCTTTTTTTCCAAGGCATGGTGATCTTGGAGTTGGTATATATAAGTTGGAGAGTTCAAGGGGCTTGCTCCCCCTTCAAAAAGAAGTTTTAAGGAGAAGAGTGATTTTTGAGATTCACTCTTCTCAAAGATTTTGGTCTTTTTTTTCAGCTTTTCAGCACTCAGCATTTAGAGTGCCAACATTTCAATAGGTAGCTTTTCTGGAATGGGCTACCCTTACCCATCAAACACAATACTTCCCTACTTCCTAGCAACCTTTAAAAGCAGTCTGGCCTGACTGGAAAAGTGATCATAATTTTCACTGGTGATATATAAAGAAAGTCTGCAATGGGGGTCATTGTTAGTCTCAAAATGATTATTGGGTAATGTGGCTGAGTTTCTCAATTGTCTCTTTTGGCCTTAAGCTTGTTAAGAACCTATGATCCTATGAACATGACCAATGCATAGCTAAAAAAGGGTCTATATCACTTTGTTGAATAGTCTACTCATTGAATCATTTTTAATAGAACTCATTTAAGTGAAAGCTCATTTCAGCGAACGATCATTTTGACGAATCTTTCCTCAGAGATAGGAAGTAGTTGGCCATCATCATGAATTTGCCCTTTTTCCCACTGTAGTACGATCTTGAAGTTGGTATATTTAGTTAGATGGGTGTGAGGAGCTGTCCCCCAATTTGCTGAGTTTTAAATTGTGTAGTGTTTGTTACGGTCAGTAGATGGCCCACTAGTTTCTTTCCCTTGGAGAATTTTCGCTGGAACAATCGTTTGATGAGATGAGCTTTCGCTTAAGTGAGTTTGATTAATAGTGATTCAATGAATAGACTATTCAACAAAGTGATACAGATCCCTAAAAAGTATGCAATCACCAACCACCATGGCAGGTCGAAGAAGGAAAAAATGAGAGCAGTCTTGCAAAGATAGGATGCACTGGCATTGAGGAAAAAGAAGCAGCAACAGGAAGCGCCTCATCAGCATAAAAGAGAACTGTACTGTCTTCATAAGGGGTAAATCTGACAGTTAGGGCAGAGGATTAAGGCCCTGAACTGTTAATGAGTTGCTTCCTATAACCAAAGGGTATAAGGTTTGATTCCTTCAGGGTTTGATTCCTTCTACCTTCATTTGTTTACTATGTGATTCTGAGAAGGTCATTAAACAAGACAGTGTTCTTGCCTCGCCCCCGAAAAGAGACTCGTGTCCAATGGACTTACCTGGTAAAGAAATGCACAAAATTAAACAAAATTGTGAGGGCTGCGGTACATAGCATTACATCTGGTAAGACTGCAGTAATAAGTGATGAAAACCTAATGTCTGAGCAATTACTTCTGTAAAAAGGATAAGTACTATGGTATTAATTGTCCTTGACAGGGAAGATGTTCAGGTGATTCAGCAAATAGCAGGATCTACTGGCATCTTGCCATCTCTGCAGTTGTCCTAATAGGCAAATAAAAATATATGTTATAACACAGACTGTCACAACTAGCCAGGTCTGGGAGTGTTACATGAAGTGGAGACACAAACAAATCTTAAGCCAATATCCATAGCTCCAGAGGCAACTAGACCTTTAGCAGGTTCAAGAAGAAAGCTGTGTAGTAGCTGTTAGCCTGAATCTTGGCCACAGGCATCAGAAGGTAATGAGCCGTCATCTAAATGAGAGCTCAGGAGAATCAGCAGGAAAGCTCAGGCAGACATAGCCCTGAGACCTGACCTAAATTACATAACAGAGTCAGTTAAAGGATATTTCTGACCCTTAACGAGCAAAGTAGTCAGTGCTCTGGGACAAAAGGTCACTGTACAGACAATGGACTTTTAAAGACAAGGCTGGAAGAAGGAGTTAAGCAGTTGGTGGTACCAAGGGGTTGTCATAAGACCCTTCGTCTTCTTGTACTTATACACGGTATTCCATTTCCTAGCCATTTTGTGCCAGAACATATACCGAAAGGCAGCCCATGAAGAATTTTTTCTTGCCCATAAACTACAAAGGATGTAGGAGGAGCTGTGGTCAGTGCCAAGAGGTAGACATACAGGAGTGAAAGGGTCCATTTAATGTCTTTGTCTGTTATTGAGAAACAGTTTCACTGGGTCTAGCAATAGATACAGTGGGGTTAGTCAGTGCCTCATATATCATAGGTAAGACATTTATACCTGGTAGGAGTGGATTGCATCCTAGGTACCTTAAGTTAGTGATGCTTTCTTCCATTGTGCTAGAAACACTCAAATACTTGGTGGACTTTTTCATCAATGACTGTTTCACTTCTTGTCAGAACTATTGAGCTGTCTGTGGAAGCTGTGTAAAGTTAGGCAAGTATATCAACACACCATACTAGTCAAAGATCGCTGTTTTTTAACACAGTTCTTTATTTAACAGACACTAAATCACATATAAAAAAAATTCTCCATAATGCAATTTTTAGACCATATACTAGACAAAATATTCACAAATTACCAGTGGTAAGAGCCATACAAAATAATGTTGTAGGACACACTACCACATTTCCCTCATAATCCTGCTTCCCTTTTATAGTTCGTTAAAAGATTTGATTTGTCATGTGTTTCATATCACAATATTTCTTTGTGTATAAATGAATATCCTCCACATACATTTTTTTTATATTACTGTAGAACTTAAACTTAGCTCAATAGCATAGCTTTCACAGCAGCATAAACAACATGCACATGTTTATATTATTTAAGAAACTTAGAACTTACTTAAAGTGTGCCCTTTCTTCTATTATCCATACTCTTGTCCAGTGACGTACTTCATTACACATTTTATCATCCTCCATATCCTTATTCACTTTAATCTGTTTTCATGCAATTATATGTAAAATCAAGGTCTGGCTACCTTTCATTCAGTCTTATTTGTAAAAAAAAAAAAAAGGCTGGACTTTGTACTGCTTTCAAAAAATTGTGAAATATCCCTGACAGTCATTTGACTGAGTCCTCATGGGATGCACTTGACACACCTCGTGTGGGACTGAAAAGATGTAGATCAGTGTTGCAGTAGGTCAGTTTAACTAACCATCAGGACTATGCTCAGAGCATTTGCAAACCTGTTGAAGACCGACTGGCATAAGCACATGTCCTGTCTTACATACTATTTCAACATTTGAGCCATTGCATGGTCATTCATTCATACATAGGTTCATAGGTTGGTACTAGGCTATCAGCCCTAGGGCCTATACAAGCCTAGCCATAACAATTCCCTGGCTATTTCTTCCCATGCTATTTACTTCCCTGGACCCCTGTCTAGCAGGGCGACTGACGTGATACCCGGGGTGAATTTCCTTTCTCCCATCCAATTGTCAAGGTTCCTTTTGAAGAGGACCAAAGAGGCACTCTGCTTGACATGTATTGGCAATCTATTCCAGAGTCTGGGGAGTCTCTGGGTCAGGAACCTATCCCTCCAGCATGTTTTGTTTATTGTGATGACAAGGTTTAGATCCCTGGAGTGTGTGACTCTGAGGGATTGGTATTTCTTTAAGTGTAGCATGTCCAACAGCTCTGGGTTTGACATGGCCTTGTATGGCCATGCATACAAATAATTCAAGCACATACAATAACCTTTCTAGCCTGCCAATGAAGTACAGCAGCCATTCTCATAATAAATGTCTAAGCTAACCTTAAACATATCTAAACTATTGCTTTTTAATATAATCTGGTAGTCTATTCCAAGCATAAATTAATCTCTCATGGAAATAATTAGTGCATTTCTCATTCCCATACAGGTTGTCTAATGATTCTCTACTACTCTTTGGTAACTCCAAACACTCCCAGAGGTAGTTGTCTCTAAATGCCCTAAATACCTGAAGAAGGTCTTCTTTTAAATATTTATATAAGACACTGTACAAGTTCAGATATTTTACTCTTTCATAGGAACAAGCGTTCACATCCATGGGTGCCCTTGGTATATATTTCCTCTGTACTCTTTCCAATTTACTCATGCTAGACATATGGGGAGGTAGCCCCAGGATTTAATTCAAGACCAGTGAGAGGAAACAGCAGAGCCTTCTTGGGAAACTGTGCTGAAATATGTCCTAAACTTCAGGACAAGGTTTGGGGAGCTAATGAAACAGATGTGTAAGCACATGGCTCAGACACAACAATAAAATAAATTCTGTTATGTCCTTCTAGGGCCTAGCAGAAGTCACTGTGGAAGAGTCCAAAAGAGATGGAACAAGCTGACAGGGTCTTTTAGATGTTTTTTATAACTTAAGGAGATCATTCCAAAAATGTCTTTGGTGAGAAAAAGTGGACTATCAAGCTGGGCAATATGTTTGGGTATGTATGTGCAAAATCTAACTAATCAACTACTCTTAGTATTTTTGCTTGCACTGTTCATAATGTACTTAATATTAAGAGTAATTTTCCCCTTAAGATTTACATTGAAAATGTTTATCAGTTGTTTGTATGTCTATTTACTTGTACTTCCTTATTTGGCTGAGGTCATGGCAGAAAAGCATCTTTGAACCAGACCACTACCCAGCTGACAAATGTTAAATAAATAAATAAACAAACAAAAGGGGTATTATATTCAGGCTTCCACTATGAGTAGATGAAAGCAAATGCACCAAGAATCGGAATCCCCAAACTGCATTCACTAAAAATATCTTGCCGAAAAAAATACTGTTTTTAGTGAGTTTGCATTAGGGCAAGCCCCCCACCCCCAAATTTTGGTACTCCACAGATTCACCAATGCAAATAAGATGGAAATTTCCCCCAAAAGGCACAACTCACAGACAGTGATTTCCTGTGGAAGAACTCCAGCCATTGGTGAGTTGAACCTTGGACAGTTAAAGCTTGAGAATTTAAGCTTCATCCACCAGTAGGTTACCCTATATTCTGTTATGCCCCATTATTATGGATCTGATTGTGGAGGCATAGCGAGGAACAATAACTTCTTTGGAACTTGAAGATATAAATTTAGTAATGTTTTACGCAGAAAGATTTCCCACCCTGAACATCAAGTGGGTAGTATAAACATTGGGCAGAACCTGCCTGGGTGAAAATCTAGACATGGTCGACTTCCGTAATAAAACAGCAGGCAATGACATTTTTTGGAAAAACAAAGTACTACAGAAATGTATTCCTCACTGCAGAAGAGTGTTCACTCCTCTTACAGAACTAACACAGAGTATCTAACCACACAACATTACTTTAAGTCTACCTTACGAGCAGTTTTCAGAAACTGAATGTGACCTTAAAAAGAAGATCCACTGTACAGACAAGTCCTGACAGAGTTAGGTAGTCTGTCATACAAATCGATGTTTCAGATCATGGCAAGGGGAAGTAATCAGACATCTTCACAGGATATTAAAAAATAGACGTGTCTCCACTAATTGTTGATGAGAACAAACAAAAATCCAGATGCTCTGCAGAAGAAACTGGGGTTAGCCTCGACTTTTCAAAAGCTGCAAGCATCAAATATAGTTTGATCACTAACCATATACTGCTGATGTGGTCACTGTACACTAGGAGCCACAAAAGGTACACCACTTTAGTGGAGTTTGGGACTGCAGTCTTATAACACAGCAATGTAGCACTTAAGAGCAGAGGTACATGTCAAAATTCATGGGATTGGAGGAAGGGACACGACAAGTGCTGAAATACATGAGATCTTAAAGAGAAACTTGACAGGATATAAGGCACTGCACTTCATCATCTCACTGGTGTGATTTTGACCACAGTTGACTCTGCTTTTTGTCTTAAGGAAGAGGTGGATAATGGAGAAGACAAATAAAGGTAAACTAGTATAAATGAGCCAGCGATCACTGACTTAAAATATGACAACATTAGAGTAATGTATTTCATACCTCTCAACTGTACAGATTTTTGCAGAATGTACAGATTGTGGCCTCATGTTTTGGTCCGTTATTCATATACTTGTGATTTACTGGCAAATTAGTGGTAAGTCACTGCAAATTGAAATTAGAAAATAATGACAAACATTTGAGTTTCAGACTTCATACCCTTCAGAAAATTCATGCGAACAGAAAATCTGTTATTCTATCAACTTTCTAAGTTTGTAAGAGCAATATTTAAAAACTGTCCCTATTTTTAGACCCTTGTCCCACTTTTATTTATGCTTTGTCCAGATTTCTTGCTCTAAGAGGTTGAAAGGTATGATTAGTCACATACTTAATATTTGGGATCTTATGAACCAGAGTAGGGAAGGGGTTAACAGTTCTGAAAAAAGAACAGAATTTTCCTATATGGCAAGAAAGTTTAAAGATCAAAAATTGTACTTTCTTTTCTTCCAAGACCAGATGGCTTGACACCTAAAACATCAGTTTGTGTCACTAAAGTCATAAAAGCAAGCCTGTTCCTATGAGAATGTAGACTAGCACAGATTCTCAAGAGCATTATAAGATGGGAAAATTCTGGGTCAGTCACTTTGGTCTATAGGCATATCACAGTATGCATTGTGGATAAAAAATATTTAATCTCAAAGAAATGTACATCTTCAAAAGGCTTGGTACAGTATTACTCTTGGTTAACAAAGGCCGTGAATATACCGCATTCCATAACTTGCTTTAATTAAATACTTAAATATGTAATGTAACACGTATCAAACACCAGAAGGAAGTAATGGGAGGTTTCATAGGAAGCCAAGATAGTAGAAAGAGAGACAGCAGAATAATGTATAAACAAGAAACAGCAGTTTTTTTTTCTTCAATCAGCTTTCTTGCATGAGACGCGAAAATATTTTACAGTTAGAAAAGCATTTGTCTGACACTGTTCTTTAAAAATCATTAGATTACTGCATACTTCTCAGTGGTCCAGAATTTTGCAGAATGGTCCTGATTTTGCCTTGGACTTTTATCCTACCTCTCATAAAATTTTTCATTTTCTGGCAAATTGTTGAATATTACAGTCAATCAGTAATGCCAGGCATTAACTTCATACTTATTTTTCAGAAAATGCATGTTGTTACAAAACCTGTTTGTTTTCTATAAACTTTTTAAGTGAATTATGATAATATTTAAAATTTGTATCTGATTTTGGCCCTATTATTTTGGTTTTGTCCAGGATTCTTGAGTAAAGAAGTTGAGATGTATGGATTACTGTGACAAACCTCCATTTATAGTTTTTCCCAAAAACACTTCGATATGCGCACCACCTGACCACTTGTGGTTATGCTGCAATGATTCATAGTTTCATAGGTGTGTACTAGGCTAATGGCCCTGGAGCCTTTACAAGCCTAGTCCATAGGATTACCCTGGCATCGTGCCACCCAATCTTAGTTCCCAGTGCCTCTATCGAGTAGAGCCACTGGAGTGATCCCCGGGGTGAATTTTCTATTTTCCATCCCCCCATCAAGATTTCTCTTGAGGAGGGCCAGTGAGGTACTCTGTTTAACATGTATGGGAAGTCCATTTCATAGCATGGGCAGTTTATGGGTTATGAACCTGTCCCTCCAGCACGTTCTGTTGATTGTGGTAATGAGGTTGAGGTCTCTGGAGCATGGGGTGTGGAGGGACTGGGATTTCTTTAGATGCAGCATTTCTAACAGAGCTGGGTCAGACATGGCTTTGTAAGTCAAGCAGAGATCGCCTCTAAGTAGGCGATATGAGACAGAGAATAGCTGGATTTTTTTGAGTCTGTCCATATAGGACAAGTGTTTAAGGCCTAGGATCCTCTTTGTGGAGTACGTTTCTGGCCTCTTCAGTTATTGCAGGTGTCTAGTGAGGTACATACCAAATGGGGTATTGTACTCGATGACTGGCCTAATGAGGGAAGAGTAGAGGGAGACAATGACCTCTTTCTTTCTGGATGCAAAACTCTTAGTAATGAGATGTGCCACATAGAAGTACTTTCTGACTACAGTGGCAATGTGGTGGTCAAAAGAGAGGCTGCTGTCAACCTGTGTTTCCAGAGCTCTTATAATGCCTTCTGTGTTCAGTGGATTACCATCAATGTGGTAATTCATGGAAAATATTTTTTTCCCAAAGGGGATGATGACACATTTTTTGGCATTGAGCTTAATGCCATGGTTCTGACACCAGTTGTTGGTCTCAGTGAAGCCTTTCTGTAGGAGGTCAACATCACTTGGGCAGTTAATAATGGCTTCCAACTTGCAATCGTCTGCCATATTTGTCAGCCAGAGTCCCTTCGTGTTGGCCTGGACTTTTGAGAAGTAGATATGAAATGGGAGAGGACCCAGGACCGATCCCTGTGGGACTCCACTCATGACTGGTCGGCAGTCTGACTTGGAGTCAGCTACTTTCACACTGTGGGTTCTATCTGTGAGCCAGTTTGCAACCCACCTAGTGATATAGGGGTTTATGCCTAGTGTAGTGAGTGAGTGGAAAATGGTATCAAAGGCCTTGGCCAGATCAAGGTAGGCAGTATGAGCCACCTTGCCTTCATCCACAGCTCTAGTAACTGACTCAAAGAAGTTGACCAAGTTGAGTAGGCATGATCTACCCTTCACAAAACTAAACTGTGTGGGATCCAGAGTTTGGTGATTCCCTATATCCTTGTTTATTAGGTTCATGATGATGTGTTCCATAGCTTTGTGTATCAGACTTGTCAGTCAAATGGGGTGATAGTTCCCAGGGTCTGTAGTAGCTCCTCCTTTGTGGAGAGGAATGACTGTAGCAGTGCACCATTCGGTAGGGAGAAAGCCTGAGGTGAGGCTGTGACTGAACAGGACACACAGGTGAGGTACCAGTTCACTCTATAGTTCATGCAGAACACAGCCAGGGATATTGTCAGGTCCCATAAAAATTGTATTCTTAGCCTTGGACAGTGCTGTTTTAATCTGTGCAGCAGTAATACTGAGTGCCTGGCAATCTACTGGTATTATGATTGGTCCTTTGCGGGGAAGGGAAAAGTTAGCACTGAATCTGTCGGCCAGTATTTTGGCTATATCTGTTGGCTCAGCATAGGTGGTACTATTGTGCAGTAGCACAGAGCAAATCTGGGTATTGCCAATTGAGATTCTTTACATTACTATAGAAGACCCTGCGGTTGTCTTTACTATCTGCTGCAATTCTGGTTTTATAGCTAGCTTTAGAGGATTTGATGAGGGGATCTCAACTTTTTTTTGAGGCAGATAAGGGAGTTTTTCTAGTCTTGGGACTTCACCTTATTCCTCCTTCTGTTGTAGAGTTTGTTTATGTCAGGGGACCACCAGATTGTCTTCCTTTTTTAGGAGGAGACTGTCTTGGTTCTATTGGGTATGGTGAGATCCATGCATTTGTGTATGTGCTCGTACAGTGTGTTGGTGTATGATTCGGCAGTCATGCAACTATTCTCCATTTTCATGGGTGCCATGAAGTTAGCCACCGCTGTTTTTAGGAGCCCAAAGTTAGCTTTGGAGAAGTTTTTCATGGTGGTCACCTTTGCGGAGGGGGGGTGTGGATTTCCAAGGTGATTAGTTTGTGGTCAGATCTAACCAGGGAGGAGTGGACTATTGGTGTAGAGTAATGGTCACCCATGTTAGTAATGACCAGGTCAAGGATGTTGTTACCTCTAGTGGGGGTAAGAAGGAGCTGATCCAGGGTATTGGAATTAATGAATTCCAGGAAACTTTAGGCAAGTTGCACTTAATTTAAAATAGTTTTTTTCTCTAAAAACTGCATTTTACCTGATTTTGGCCTAGCACTCAAGTGTGGGGTAATTTATTGCACTGTTGTGATTATTTTGCTGCTTGTGTATCTCTGCTACCTTTAAACTACAAAAAAAAAAAATCTTGCTTTTTCCCACTTTCTGAAAGTTAAGAAAGTTCAGTTACAGATTTGCTGTTCTGAACTATTTGGAAGTTTCTAGAAGGTCAGTGCTTGCTTGGGCTAAAGGGAAGTCTCTGTGTTCACCAGTGAGAGTTGTTAACATTGAACAGCCTGCCTGTCCCTGGAGGAGTGGTTACTAACTAGAAGCTGTAGTTTTATTGGCCATTTTGGGTCAATTCTAAACTCCTTGATCTGTCTCTCTTAAAACCCGGCTGCCTCATGGTTTTGGCATCTTTTCAGGCTTGCTAGTTGTTGCTGAAGCACCTACCAAGGGGAGAAAATGCTGAGAGAAGAAAAGGCGCCACTTTTGTGATTTTAAGTATTTTCTTCTGATTTTTTGTTAAGTTTTACTGCTTTGCCGCCTATTTTTTGGCATTTTCCAGCTTGCTAAAGTTTATATCTGTAACAGTAACAGTACTTGGAACACATCTAGAGCCTGTTTACTGCATTTCGTGTGTTGCACTTAATTTAAAATAGTTTTTTTTCTCTAAAAACTGCATTTTACCTGATTTTGGCCAAGAACTCAAGTGTGGCATCATTTATTGCACTGTTGTGTACTTATTTTGCTGCTTGTTTATCTCTGCTACCTTTAAACTACAGCAAAAAGAAAAAAAAAATCTTGCTTTTTTCCCACTTTCTGAAAGTTAAGAAAGTTCAGTTACAGATTTGCTGTTCTGAACTGTTTGGAAGTTTCTAGAAGGCCAGTGCTTGCTTGGGCTAAAGGGAAGTCTCTGTGTTCACCAGTGGGAGTGGTTAACACTGAACAGCCTGCCTGTCCCTGGAGGAGTGGTTACTAACTAGAAGCTGTAGTTTTATTGCCCATTTTGGGTCAATTCTAAATTCCGTGATCTGTCTCTCTTAAAACCTGGCTGCCTCGTGGTTTTGGCATCTTTTCAGGCTTGCTAGTTGTTGCTGAAGCACCTACCAAGGGGAGAAAATGCTGAGAGAAAAAAAGGAGCCACTTTTGTGATTTTAAGTTTTTTCTGCTTATTTTTTGTTAAGTTTTACTGCTTTGCCACCTATTTTTGGCATTTTTCAGCTTACTAAAGTTTATATCTGTAACAGTAACAGTACTTGGAACACATCTAGAGCCTGTTTACTGCATTTCCTTTGTTGCACTTAATTTAAAATCGTTTATTTCTCTAAAAACTGCATTTTACCTGATTTTGGCCTAGCACTCAAGTGTGGGGTCATTTATTGCACTGTTGTGATTATTTTTCTGCTTGTTTATCTTTGCTAACTTTAAACTACAACAAAAACAAAAAAAATCTTGCTTTTTTCCCACTTTCTGAAAGTTAAGAAAGTTCAGTTACAGATTTGCTGTTCTGAACTGTTTGGAAGTTTCTAGAAGGCCAGTGCTTGCTTGGGCTAAAGGAAAGTCTGTGTTCACTAGTGGGAGTGGTTAACACTGAACAGCCTGCCGGTCCCTGGAGGAGTGATTACTACCTAGAAGCTATAGTTTTATTGGCCATTTTGGGTCAATTCTAAACTTCTTGATCTGTCTCTCTTAAAACCCAGCTGCCTCATGGTTTTGACATCTTTTCAGGCTTGCTAGTTGTTTCTGAAGCACCTACCAAGGGGAGAAAATGCTGAGAGAAGAAAATGAGCCACTTTTGTGATTTTAAGTATTTTCTTCTGATTTTTTGTTAAGTTTTACTGCTTTGCCGCCTTTTTTTGGCATTTTTCCGGCTTGCTAACGTTTATATCTGTAACAGTAACAGTACTTGGAACACATCTAGAGCCTGTTTACTGCTTTTCCTGTGTTGTACTTAATTTAAAATTGTTTTTTTCTCTAAAAACTACATTTTACCTGATTCTGGCCTAGCACTCAAGTGTGGGGTCATTTATTGCACTGTTGTGATTATTTTGCTGCGTGTGTATCTCTACTACCTTTAAACTACAACAAAAAGAAAAAAACAAAAAAATCTTGCTTTTTTCCCATTTCTGAAAGTTAAGAAAGTTCAGTTACAGATTTGCTGTTCTGAACTGTTTGGAAGTTTCTAGAAGGCCAGTGCTTGCTTGAGCTAAAGGGAAGTCTCTGTGTTCACCAGTAGGAGAGTTAACACTGAACAGCCTGCCTGTCCCTGGTGGAGTGGTTACTACCTAGAAGCTGTAGTTTTATTGACCATATTGGGTCAATTCTAAACTCCTTGATATGTCTCTTTTAAAACCCGGCTGTCTCATGGTTTTGGCATCTTTTCAGGCTTGCTAGTTGTTGCTGAACCACCTACCAAGGGGAGAAAATGCTGAGAGAAGAAAAGGAGCCACTTTTGTGATTTTAAGTATTTTCTTCAGATTTTTTTTGTTAAGTTTTACTGCTTTGCCACCCATTTTTTGGCATTTTCCGGTTTGCTAACGTTTATATATGTAACAGTAACAGTACTTGGAACACATCTAGAGCCTGTTTACTGCATTTCCTGTGTTGCATTTAGTTTAAAATCATTTTTTTCTCTAAAAACTGAATTTTACCTGATTTTGGCCTAGCACTCAAGTGTGGGGTCATTTATTGCACTGTTGTGGTTATTTTTCTGCTTGTGTATCTCTGCTACCTTTAAACTACAACAAAAAGAAAAATCTTGCTTTTTCCCACTTTCTGAAAGTTAAGAAAGTTCAGTTACAGATTTGCTGTTCTGAACTGTTTGGAAGTTTCTAGAAGGCCAGTGCTTGCTTGGGCTAAAGGGAAGTCTCTGTGTTCACCAGTGGGAGTGGTTAACACTGAACAGCCTGCCTGTCCCTGGAGGAGTGGTTACAACCTAGAAGCTGTAGTTTTATTGGCCATTTTGGGTCAAATCTAAACTCCTTGATCTGTCTCTCTTAAAACCCGGCTGCCTCGTGCTTTTGGCATCTTTTCAGGCTTGCTAGTTGTTGCTGAAGCACCTACCAAGGGGAGAAAATTATGAGAGAAGAAAAGGAGCCACTTTTGTGATTTTAAGTATTTTCTTCTGATTTTTTGTTAAGTTTTACTGCTTTGCCGCCTATTTTTGGCATTTTCCAGCTTGCTAAAGTTTATATCTGTAACAGTAACAGTACTTGGAACACATCTAGAGCCTGTTTACTGTATTTCCTATGTTGCACTTAATTAAAAATTGTTTTTTTCTCTAAAAACTACATTTTACCTGATTTTGGCCTAGCACTCAAGTGTGGGGTCATTTATTGCACTGTTGTGATTATTTTGCTGCTTGTGTATCTCTGCTACCTTTAAACTACAACAAAAAGAAAAAAAAAATCTTGCTTTTTTCCCATTTCTGAAAGTTAAGAAAGTTCAGTTACAGATTTGCTGTTCTGAACTGTTTGGAAGTTTCTAGAAGGCCAGTGCTTGCTTGGGCTAATGGGAAGTCTCTGTGTTCACCAGTAGGAGAGTTAACACTGAACAGCCTGCCTGTCCCTGGAGGAGTGGTTACTACCTAGAAGCTGTAGTTTTATTGGCCATATTGGGTCAATTCTAAACTCCTTGATATGTCTCTTTTAAAACCCGGCTCTCTCATGGTTTTGGCATCTTTTCAGGCTTGCTAGTTGTTGCTGAACCACCTACCAAGGGGAGAAAATGCTGAGAGAAGAAAAGGAGCCACTTTTGTGATTTTAAGTATTTTCTTCTGATTTTTTGTTAAGTTTTACTGCTTTGCCGCCTATTTTTGGCATTTTCCAGCTTGCTAAAGTTTATATCTGTAACAGTAACAGTACTTGGAACACATCTAGAGCCTGTTTACTGCATTTCCTGTGTTGCACTTAATTTAAAATCGTTTTTTCTCTAAAACTGCATTTTACCTGATTTTGGCCAAGAACTCAAGTGTGGCATCATTTATTGCACTGTTGTGATTATTTTGCTGCTTGTTTATCTCTGCTACCTTTAAACTACAGCAAAAAGAAAAAAAAAATCCTGCTTTTTTCCCACTTTCTGAAAGTTAAGAAAGTTCAGTTACAGATCTGCTGTTCTGAACTGTTTGGAAGTTTCTAGAAGGCCAGTGCTTGCTTGGGCTAAAGGGAAATCTCTGTGTTCACCAGTGGGAGTGGTTAACACTGAACAGCCTGCCTGTCCCTGGAGGAGTAGTTACAACCTAGAAGCTGTAGTTTTATTGGCCATTTTGGGTCAAATCTAAACTCCTTGATCTGTCTCTCTTAAAACCCGGCTGCCTCGTGCTTTTGGCATCTTTTCAGGCTTGCTAGTTGTTGCTGAAGCAACTACCAAGGGGAGAAAATGCTAAGAGAAGAAAAGGAGCCACTTTTGTGAATTTAAGTATTTTCTTCTGATTTTTTTGTTAAGTTTTACTGCTTTGCTGCCTATTTTTTGGCATTTTTCCGGCTTGCTAAAGTTCATATCTGTAACAGTAACAGTACTTGGAACACATCTAGAGTCTGTTTACTGTATTTCCTGTTTTGCACTTAATTTAAAATTGTTTTTTTCTCTAAAAACTACATTTTACCTTATTTTGGCCTAGCACTCAAGTGTGGGGTCATTTATTGCACTGTTGTGATTATTTTGCTGCGTGTGTATCTCTGCTACCTTTAAACTACAACAAAAAGAAAAAACAAAAAATCTTGCTTTTTTCCCATTTCTGAAAGTTAAGAAAGTTCAGTTACAGATTTGCTGTTCTGAACTGTTTGGAAGTTTCTAGAAGGCCAGTGCTTGCTTGGGCTAATGGGAAGTCTCTGTGTTCACCAGTAGGAGAGTTAACACTGAACAGCCTGCCTGTCCCTGGAGGAGTGGTTACTACCTAGAAGCTGTAGTTTTATTGGCCATATTGGGTCAATTCTAAACTCCTTGATATGTCTCTTTTAAAACCCGGCTCTCTCATGGTTTTGGCATCTTTTCAGGCTTGCTAGTTGTTGCTGAACCACCTACCAAGGGGAGAAAATGCTGAGAGAAGAAAAGGAGCCACTTTTGTGATTTTAAGTATTTTCTTCTGATTTTTTTTGTTAAGTTTTACTGCTTTGCCACCCATTTTTTGGCATTTTCCGGTTTGCTAAAGTTTATATATGTAACAGTAACAGTACTTGGAACACATCTAGAGCCTGTTTACTGCATTTCCTGTGTTGCATTTAGTTTAAAATAATTTTTTTTTCTAAAAACTGTATTTTACCTGATTTTGGCCTAGCACTCAAGTGTGGGGTCATTTGTTGCACTGTTGTGGTTATTTTTCTGCTTGTGTATCTCTGCTACCTTTAAACTACAACAAAAAGAAAAAAAAAATCTTACTTTTTTCCCACTTTCTGAAAGTTAAGAAAGTTCAGTTACAGATTTGCTGTTCTGAACTGTTTGGAAGTTTCTAGAAGGCCAGTGCTTGCTTGGGCTAAAGGGAAGTCTCTGTGTTCACCAGTGGGAGTGGTTAACACTGAACAGCCTGCCTGTCCCTGGAGGAGTGGTTACAACCTAGAAGCTGTAGTTTTATTGGCCATTTTGGGTCAAATCTAAACTCCTTGATCTGTCTCTCTTAAAACCCGGCTGCCTCGTGCTTTTGGCATCTTTTCAGGCTTGCTAGTTGTTGCTGAAGCACCTACCAAGGGGAGGAAATGCTGAGAGAAGAAAAGGAGCCACTTTTGTGAATTTAAGTATTTTCTGCTGATTTCTTGTTAAGTTTTACTGCTTTGCCACCTATTTTTTGGCATTTTTCGGCTTGCTAAAGTTTATATCTGTAACAGTAACAGTACTTGGAACACATCTAGAACCGGTTTACTGCATTTTCTGTGTTGCACTTAATTTAAAATAGTTTTTTTCTCTGAAAACTACATTTTACCTAATTTTGGCCTAGCACTCAAGTGTGGGGTCATTTATTGCACTGTTGTGATTATTTTGCTGCTTGCATATCTCTGCTACCTTTAAACTACAAAAAAAAAAATAAAAATCTTGCTTTTTTCCCACTTTCTGAAAGTTAAGAAACTTCAGTTACAGATTTGCTGTTCTGAACTGTTTGGAAGTTTCTAGAAGGCCAGTGCTTGCTTGGGCTAAAGGGAAGTCTCTGTGTTCACCAGTGGGAGTGGTTAACACTGAACAGCCTGCCTGTCCCTGGAGGAGTGGTTACTACCTAGAAGCTGTAGTTTTATTGGCCATTTTGGGTCAATTCTAAACTCCTTGATCTGTCTCTTTTAAAACCCGGCTGTCTCGTGGTTTTGGCATCTTTTCAGGCTTGCTAGTTGTTGCTGAACCACCTACCAAGGGGAGAAAATGCTGAGAGAAGCAAAGGAACCACTTTTGTGATTTTAAGTATTTTCTTCTGATTTTTTTTGTTAAGTTTTACTGCTTTGCCGCCTATTTTTTGGCATTTTCCAGTTTGCTAAAGTTTATATATGTAACAGTAGCAGTACTTGGAACACATCTAGAGCCTGTTTACTGTATTTCCTGTGTTGCACTTAATTTAAAATCATTTTTTTCTCTAAAAACTGCATTTTACCTGATTTTGGCCTAGCACTCAAGTGCGGGGTCATTTATTGCACTGTTGTGATTATTTTGCTGCTTGTGTATCTCTGCTACCTTTAAACTACAACAAAAAGAAAAAAAAATCTTGCTTTTTTCCCACTTTCTGAAAGTTAAGAAAGTTCAGATACAGATTTGCTGTTCTGAACTGTTTGGAAGTTTCTAGAAGGCCAGTGCTTGCTTGGGCTATAGGAAAGTCTCTGTGTTCACCAGTGGGAGTGGTTAACACTGAACAGCCTGCCTGTCCCTGGAGGAGTGGTTACTACCTAGAAGCTGTATTTTTATTGGCCGTTTTGGGTCAGTTCTAAACTCCTTGATCTGTCTCTCTTAAAACCCAGCTGCCTTGTGGTTTTGGCATCTTTTCAGGCTTGCTAGTTGTTGCTGAAGCACCTACCAAGGGGAGAAAATGCTGAGAGAAGAAAAGGAGCCACTTTTGTGATTTCAAGTATTTTCTTCAGATTTTTTTGTTAAGTTTTACTGCTTTGCTGCCTATTTTTTGGCATTTTCCGGCTTACTAAAGTTTATATCTGTAACAGTAACAGTACTTGGAACACATCTAGAGCCTGTTTACTGAATTTCCTGTGTTGCACTTAATTTAAATCGTTTTTTTCTCTAAAAACTGCATTTTACCTGATTTTGGCCTAGCACTCAAGTGCGGGGTCATTTATTGCACTGTTGTGATTATTTTGCTGCTTGTGTATCTCTGCTACCTTTAAACTACAACAAAAAGAAAAAAAAAATCTTGCTTTTTTCCCACTTTCTGAAAGTTAAGAAAGTTCAGATACAGATTTGCTGTTCTGAACTGTTTGGAAGTTTCTAGAAGGCCAGTGCTTGCTTGGGCTATAGGAAAGTCTCTGTGTTCACCAGTGGGAGTGGTTAACACTGAACAGCCTGCCTGTCCCTGGAGGAGTGGTTACTACCTAGAAGCTGTATTTTTATTCGCCGTTTTGGGTCAGTTCTAAACTCCTTGATCTGTCTCTCTTAAAACCCGGCTGCCTTGTGGTTTTGGCATCTTTTCAGGCTTGCTAGTTGTTGCTGAAGCACCTACCAAGGGGAGAAAATGCTGAGAGAAGAAAAGGAGCCACTTTTCTGATTTCAAGTATTTTCTTCTGATTTTTTTGTTAAGTTTTACTGCTTTGCTGCCTATTTTTTGGCATTTTCCGGCTTACTAAAGTTTATATCTGTAACAGTAACAGTACTTGGAACACATCTAGAGCCTGTTTACTGAATTTCCTGTGTTGCACTTAATTTAAATCGTTTTTTTCTCTAAAAACTGCATTTTACCTGATTTTGGCCTAGCACTCAAGTGCGGGGTCATTTATTGCACTGTTGTGATTATTTTGCTGCTTGTGTATATTTGCTACCTTTAAACTACAACAAAAAGAAAAAAAACAAAAAATCTTGCTTTTTTCCCACTTTCTGAATGTTAAGAAAGTTCAGTTACAGATTTGCTGTTCTGAACTGTTTGGAAGTTTCTAGAAGGCCAGTGCTTGCTTGGGCTAAAGGGAAGTCTCTGTGTTCACCAGTGGGAGTGGTTAACACTGAACAGCCTGCCTGTCCCTGGAGGAGTGGTTACTACCTAGAAGCTGTAGTTTTATTGGCCATTTTGGGTCAATTCTAAACTCTTTGATCCGTCGCTCTTAAAACCCGGCTGCCTCGTGGTTCTGGCATCTTTTCAGGCTTGCTAGTTGCTGCTGAAGCACCTACCAAGGGGAGAAAACGCTGAGAGAAGAAAAGGAGCCACTTTTGTGATTTTAAGTATTTTCTTCTGATTTTTTTGTTAAGTTTTACTGCGTTGCCACCTATTTTTTGGCATTTTCCAGCTTGCTAAAGTTTATATGTGTAACAGTAACAGTACTTGGAACACATCTAGAGCATGTTTACTGCATTTCCTGTGTTGCACTTAATGTATATCGTTTTTTTCTCTAAAAACTGCGTTTTACCTGATTTTTGACCTAGCACTCAAGTGTGGGATCATTTATTGCACTGTTGTGATTATTTTGCTGCTTGTGTATCTCTGCTACCTTTAAACTACAACAAAAAGAAAAAAAATATTGCTTTTTTCCCACTTTCTGAAAGTTAAGAAAGTTCAGTTACAGATTTGCTGTTCTGAACTGTTTGGAAGTTTCTAGAAGGCCTGTGCTTGCTTGGGCTAAAGGGAAGTCTCTGTGTTCACCAGTGGGAGTGGTTAACAGTGAACAGCCTGCCTGTCCCTGGAGGAGTGGTTACTACCTAGAAGCTGTAGTTTTATCAGCCATTTTGGGTCAATTCTAAACTCCTTGATATGTCTCTCTTAAAACCCTACAACTCTATTTTTGCGCGATTTTGCGCACTGAGCAGTGTCGGGCAGTGCCGCCTAAACAGGTTTAAACTATTCCAGGCTCCACAAAGTTTTCCCTTAGAACTGTTCAAACTCTCAAAGTAATTATTCTATTCTCTTTCTAAAGCCCTGCACTTGCTCAGCTCTTATAAGGAAACACTAACTAACTAAAGCACTACACCCTCCTTGACTTCTCATAAGTATTAAGCTCCCGAATGGTCCTTCCTGATCAAGTGAAAAATCAGTTCCCTTCCCTAATCTGATCAGTAAAAAAACAGTTCCCTATACTAATCTGGTATGTCCAATGGTCAGTTTCAAGGTTACTCTCCAGTCCAGCTGGTGCATCTGGGAATTTTGAGGCAATGTTACAATTGCCTTATGTACACAGACAACCCTCTCCTCCTTCCAACAAACTCTAATACATGTGAGAGATTTAGTTACACAGCCAAACTGGAGGCAGATCTCTCTCAACCCAAGACTGGCACAGTCAGTCAGGAGGAAAAGGTAACCACCCACACCACAAATCCAGTCTCACACAGACCTATTGCATCTGCATACCCAACACATAAACACACAAAAACATACTTGGAGGCTCTAAATAAAAATCTTCCTAAACAGCAAAGACATCCTAAGCAGATATCCAAGCAACAGCCACCCCTCAACAATACCCACGAATCACATATCTCACAAAATCAGTGTGCCTCACAGTCACAGCCCTTAAGGCCAAACAACACACCAAATACACTTGTTATAGGGGACTCTATTGTCCGGCACACTGACGTCCCACTCACCAGACTGAACAAGGAGAAGGTCACTGTAAGCTGCCTGTCGGGTGCCAGGATCCACCACATAATGCAAGCACTCAGGTCACTCCAAAGCAAGTACAAGTATGACTCCGTCATTGTCCATGCTAGTGTGAATGACCTGAGAAGTACCTCCCTGGACTACATGAAAAGAGACATAGAGGAGCTCTCTGATAATGTAGCCCAGGCTGGTATGACCCTGACCTTGAGTAGCATCTTGCCCTCGCCAAGAATGATGCCACAGTATAAAGACAAAATAATCAGTTTCAACAATTGGCTAAAGTATTGGTGTCATTCAAAGGGGATCCAGTGTCTGTCAGCCTGGGATGACATGCTCGACAAGCCACATTGCTTCGCTAGGGATGGCTTGCACCTGTCACCCTTAGGCTTTTGTATACTGGCCAAGGCTCTTGCCACCTCCATAGTGCCTTTTTTAGGCAAGACTCAAAGGACAAACCCACCTCCATAGACAACCCAAGGATAAAAAAACTAAAGGTAATGCTACTCAATGCCAGAAGTCTAAACCTCAAGAAGCACGCACTCAAGGCTCTCCTCAGTATGGAGAAAATTGATGTCTGTGCAGTAACAGAAACCTGGTTTAAGGCTCCTGAGAACAGCCCAGCACTACCAGGTTATAACTCATACCATGCGTTTCGGCCCCATAACTCGGACCGAAGCACAAAAGGAGGGGGAGTATCTATATTCATCAAAGATACCTACACCTCCAGGTTAGTGGCACTGCACAAAGCATCGGAAACCATCCATGTGCAACTAACAGTGGGAAAAACTGCCTTTCAGTTTGTAGCCTGCTACAGAACACCCTCCCTATTACAGGAACCCCACTTGGCATTCCTGAGAACACTGGAGAATATGAAGGTCTCTCCAAACACTATGTTATTGGGTGACTTCAACTACCCAAGCATTGATTGGGAAAACTACTCAAGCCCAAACTCCCTCACCCAACGGTTCCTTGAATTTATAAACTCTAACGCAATGGAACAACTGGTCACCACTCCCACAAGGGGGAACAACATATTGGACCTAGTCATCACCAACATGGGGACTCTATGTTCCACACTAGAGGTAAACCCCTCATTGGTAAGATCAGTCCATAAACAAATTTCCCTGGACATCCATATCCTGTCCCCACCCCCAGCCAAGGAAATCACTGTAAAGAATTTCTCAAAAGCCAACTTTGCACTTCTCAAGACTAAGGTGGAATCCTTCAAAGCCACTGGGCCAGAGGATAATACAGCCCAATCCACAGAATCTTTACAAATGCATTCTATGAGCACCTGCAGGAATGCATGGATCGTGCTATCTCAAATAAAACCAAGACTCACTCCTCCAAAAACAGGAGACTGGTCTGGTGGACCCCAGCCATAAATAAGCTATACAACAGAAGGAGGAAGCTACTACATGACAGAGCAAAATCCCAAAAAGGGAAGGCATCTCTGATCATTATTAGCAAGAAACTTCGATCCCTCATAAAATCATCAAAGGCCAGCTTCGAAAGAAAAATTGCAAATTGCCCTAGACACTAAAGATAATCACAAGGCCTTCTTTAGTTATGTCAGGAACATGGGCAGAAACTCCCAGATAAGCTCTGAATTGTTGCATAACGGTACAAAATATACCAAACCTACAGACATAGCCAACATCCTGGCAGACAGATTCAATCTCCCCACCCTTCCCCCCAAAGGAGCAAATGCCTATCCCAACTGAATGTAACCTCCCTGACATCACAGATGCACAGGTGAAAGCTGCCCTCTCCAAAGCAAAAAACACAGCATCTATGGGACCAGACGGTGTCCCAGGCTGTGTCTTACATGAGCTCCAAGAAGAACTGAACCCTCACATTAAGTCACTGTTCAAACTTAGCCTTACTACAGGATATGTACCCAAAGAATAGCGTACAGCTACAGTGGTCCCACTCCACAAAGATGGTGCCACAACGGACCCTGGAAACTATCGCCCCATAAGCCTGACTAGTCTGGTCTGTAAAGCTATGGAGCGTATTATCATGGAACTCATAAACAAAGACATTGGGTGCCTCCAGACACTGGACCCTACCCAATTCGGCTTTGTTAAGGGCAGATCTTGCCTCTTAAACCTAGTTGATTTCTTTGAAACAGTTACCAAAGCCATAGTTGAGGGCAATGTAGTCCACACAGCCTACCTGGACCTCGCAATTCTTCGACACAATACCCCACTCGGGCATCATAAATAAGCTTACCAGCTTAAATATCAATCCCTATATCGCAAGATGGGTTGCAAACTGGCTCAGAGATAGAACCCACATGGTCAGAATCGCAGGTGCCATGTCTGAATCCAAACCAGTTACAAGTGGCGTCCCACAGGGCTCAGTTCTGGGACCTCTCTTGTTCGGTATATACTTCTCTGAGGTTCAGGCTAACACGGGGGGATTATGGCTGACAAAGTTCACAGATGACTGCAAACTGGGGGCCATAATCGAATCTCCAGCTGACACAAGCATCCTCCAAAAGGGTCTCACAGAGACGGATGCTTGGTGCCAGAGCCACGGCCTCAAGCTAAATTCTAAAAAGTGCATAGTCATCCCGTTTGGGAAAAACAAGGTGCCCACAAATTACCACATAGGTGGTAATCCATTAAGTATGGAAGAAGTAATTAGAGATTTGGGGACCAACATAGATAGTAATCTCTCCTTTGATAATCACGTTGCCAAAGTGGTTAGAAAGACCTTGTATATAGCCCACCTTATCACGAAAGGGTTCACATCTAGATCAAGAGAGGTCATTGTGCCCCTCTACTCGTCACTCATCAGGCCCATAATTGAATACAGTGCCCCTTTTGGGATGTACCTTACCCGACACCTGCAGCAACTGGAGAGACCCCAAAAGTACCTCACCAAGAGGATCATGGGCTACAAACAGATGTCTTATGCAGCGTGACTAAAGAAACTCCAGCTCTACTCAGTTGCTTACTGCCTACTCAGAGGCGATCTATGCCTGATGTACAAAGCCATGTCAAACCCAGAATTAATGGACATGCTCCACCTCAAAAAATCCAAGTCCCTTAGAGCTACATGCTCCAGGGACCTAAACCTCAGCACAAAAATAAATAGGACATGCTGGAGGGACAGATTCATTTCCCAGAGGCTCCCCTCACTCTGGAATAGAATCCCAATTCATGTTAGACATAGCCCCTCGCTGACCCTCTTCAAGTGAAATCTGGACACGTGGATGGGAAATCGCAAATTCACCCCTGGGATCTCTTCTGTGTCCCTGCTAGACAGAGGCACAGTAAACTAATTTTAAAAGGGTACCTTCTGTGACCTACTTTACAGAGGCACAGTAGGCTAATCTAATAGGGAGGCGGAAGCCAAATACACTCTGGCTAGGCTTATAAATGCCCTAGGGCAGATAGCCTAGTATCTACCTATGAACCTATGAAGTGTATTGGTACATGAGTAGTTTTCCCAGTTAATGGAGGGATAATTGAAGTCAGCCAGTATGAGAGTGTTAGGTTGGTCCCTAATATTCTCCAGGGTGCTTAGGAACATGGAGTGTGAGTCTTGAGAAATGGTTGGGGACCTATAACAGGCTACAACCTGAATTGCTGTCTTAACCAGTGTTAGCTGCACCTGAAGTATATCTGAATCATTATGTTGGGCTACCAGTCTGAAGGTGTGCGCGTCCTTTATGAATATGGAAACACCACCACCTTTGGATCTTTGGTCCAAGTTCTGGGGCTGAAAGGTATGGAATAAGTTATAGCCTGGTAGTGTAGGAGTGCTTTCTGCTGCCTTGAACCAGGTCTCTGTTACAGCACAAATGTCGATGTTCTCCATTTTAAGGAGTGCTTCAAGTGAGTGCATTTTGATATTTAACTTCTAGCATTGAGCAGCATGACCTTCAGATTGCATTTGTTTGTAGCTGATACGGTGGTAATTTGGTCTTTGGAACACTGCCTGAAAAAGGCACTATAAGGGTAGCAAGAGCCTTGGCCAGTATCCAAAAGCCCAGGGGTGACAGATGCAGGCCATCTCTGGCAAAGCATTGAGGTCTGTCAATCATGTCATCCCAGGCAGATACTGGATCCCCTTAGAATGACACCAGAAACTTAGCCAATTGTTGAAATCAATAATTTTCTGCTTGTACTGTGGTATCATTCTGGGTGATGGTAAGATGCTGCTCAGGGCTGGGGTCAAACCTGCCTGGGCTATATAATCCGAGACCTCCTCCATGTCTCTTTTCATGCAGTCCAGGGAGGTATGTCTCAGGTCATTCACACCCACATGTGCAATGACAGATCACCCACATGTACCATTTGTTGAGGGACCTGAGTCCGTGCATTATGTGGTGGATCCTGGCACCTGACAGGCAGCTGACTGTTACTTTCTCCTTATTCAACCTAGTGAATGGGGCATCAGTGTGCCTCACTATCAAGTCACCTATGACTAGTGTGCTGGGCATGCTGTTTTTCCTTAGGGGCTTTGGTTGAGTGGCACACTGTTTAGGAGAGCTATGTGTCTCGTGATTAGTGTTGTGTTGGTCGAATGTGTTTCTGCCTTGGAGGTCTCTGCTGTTTGGGTAGATTTTTATTGAGAGCATCCACGAAGGTGGGTGTGTGGTTTGTGTTTTTATGCGAAGGCAGTGCTGGTGTGTGTTCTGGAGGGCTATGTGTTCTATGTGGTGTGGTGCAAGTATTGTCCTTCTCCTCTTGACCAGCTGTTCCTGTCTTGGTTAGAGAGTGTGTGGCTTCCAATTTGGATATATAAGTGCATCTCTTGCAAGTCTGAGTGTAGGGAGGTAAGAGGAGAGGGTTGCCGGGGTACATTAGGCAGTTGCTACATTGCCTCAGGCTGCCCAAGTTCACCAGGTTAATAGGAGAAAACACAGGGAGCCGAACTTTAGACATGCCTGGAAGGGTGGGCATTAATAATAAGTACTGGAGCTGTTTCCTTGTAGAACATTTAGTGCTGGTAGCACTTTTATGTGCTACAGTAATTGCTACAAGAAGTCTGATGTGGTAAAGTGCTAGACTAATAAGCTAGTAAAAGTGCAGGAGGAGAGAGAACTAGCAGATCTAAGGGAAAAATTGAAGAGCAGACTTTGGCACCTGTAAGAAGCTTACAAATAGTCATGAATACAGAAAATCTGTATCTGGACTAGACTAGTTACAGGAAAGGCGAGAAACAAGTGCAAATGTCAGCTTTTGAACCAGAAAGTTGAAAGAGATGGAAACAAACTGCCTAAATGGCCAATAAACTACAAATTCTGGGCCAGAAACCACTCCACTTGTGGTAGATAGGCTACCTAGTGCTTACCACTCTCACTGATAAGCTAGAAGGCTTCCCTCTATCACAGAAAGACTCGGGGGGCTCAGAAGCTTACAAACAGTCCTGGATACAGCAAATCTGTATCTGAACTGGACTAGTTATAGGAAAGGTGGGAAACAAGTGCAAATGCAGGCTTTTAAACCAGAAAGTTGAAAGAGATGGAAAAATACTGTCCAAATGGCCAATAAACTACAATTTCTGGGCCAGAAACCACTCTTCTTATGGTAGATTGGCTACCTAGAGCTTACCACTCCCACTGATAAGCTAGAAGGCTTTCCTCAACACAGAAAGGCTTGGGGGGTTCAGAAGCTTACAAACAGTCCTGGATACAGCAAAATTGTATCTGGACTAGACCAGCTACAGGAAAGGTGAAAAACAAGCGCAAATGCAGGCTTTTAGACCAGAAAGTTGAAAGAGATGGAAAAACTGACCAAATGGCCTGTAAACTACAGTTTCTGGGCCAGAAACCACTCTTCTGGTAAATAGGCTACCTAGTGCTTACCACTCCCACTGATAAGCTAGAAGGATTCCCTCCAACACAGAATGTTTTGGGGGCTCAGAAGCTTACAAACAGTCCTAGATACAGCAAATCTATATCTGCCCTAGACTAGTTACAGGAAAGGCAAGAAACAAGTTTAGAACTGTTTTTTATGCCTCTTTTAGGAATTTATGGTAAAGGAAATTAACTCCATGTTAGTATACTGAAAAAGATGGGAAGAAGTAATACTCTCCTACCAAAAGTGTAGGTCACAAGCTCTCCACTTATTGACTCTTATTCATCATTACAATTTTTCATAGTATGACATTGTGTTAGGAAAAGTTTTATTTATTCAAAAAGAGCACTCATTTGTAATGTGTTTTTTCAGTCATAGAACAGGCTTTGAAAATTGTCAATGCCAAGATTAAACAATGTAGTTATTACCCCACCTCAGGTATTGACATTCCCCTCTCCAAACAAGCAGAACATTTATCATCTGAGGTCTAGCACTGGTAATGTACTGGTAACACCAATTCTATAGTCATTCCATGAACCGATATTCTCCAGGGAAAATAAGACTGATGTTCTGAAAACCTTACACTTCAGAGTCTGGACATAAGCAATGTGCAGCTCAGCTCATGTTAAGGATGCTCAACTACAACCCTGCCCCCCCACACACAAACACACACACACATGTACACACACACACACACACACACACACACACACACACACACACACACACACACACACACAGTGCCTGCACACATGATCCAGTTAAATGTAATAGTAGTGAGTGACAAGGGAGATAGTCTTATTACCCAATACTGCATGCACATATTACAAACATACCATGCGACTTTTATGCATTTATTACAACAAAGTGTATTGTTTTGCCATAACTGCCCTTTGAAGTTAGAGTAAATATTGTAATTTTTTTGCACTGTTAACTTTATGCTAAAAATAAAAAACTGTACCTAGCTGTCTGCCCGGCAGCTCGGTAAACACTCCACTACTCATGTTAATATTAGTCCCATATCTTGTTACTTGGGCAGTTATACCCAATCATGGCTAAAAAGGGTACTTGGGCAAGTTGTTTATCTGGTTAAAAAATAAATAAATAAACAGTATAACAGAAGCTATCATCTTATATTCCACCCTTTGCATCCTGAGAATCATTGCTTCACTTTTCCCCTATTTGATGGCATCTTCCATTGTATTTTATTATCTGTCACCTACTCCCTCTTAAGTTGCCTTCACTCACATCTCGCCACTCTATTGGCAAACCTCTTCCTTCTTTTCTGCCCACTATATCCTTCTTTCTGTTTTCAATTATTTTCATAGTTTCTATTCTTATGTCCTCTTTCTCTTCCTTATATGTAAACCTGCTTCATTTTCTATGCTTTATCCTTTGTCTTGTATATACCTTTCTTTATACAGAAATTTGTTTTCCACCCCTGCTCATGTATACTCTTACAGACCATTGGAAATACATTTTCTGTTTCTTTATATATATATATATATATATATATATATATATATATATATATATATATATATATATATATGTACATATTTGCTTGTGCCCAGAGCTGGATCAAGGTCAAATGGGGCCCTAGGCAGGGTAACAAATCATGGCCCACCTAGAGCAGCACCTCCCTGCTGCAACCCCCCCCCCCCCCACAGCAGCTTCCTCCCAAGTCATTCCAGTGTTGCACTACTTGGCTATTTTTCTCCAGTTACCATAAACACTGCTCATATCTGTCAGTATGCATACTGCTTTCTTATTTACTTCTAAAATTACTACAGATATTGAAATAAAATAGCACAAACACTAATAGCCATTTGCTAAACAAACAATACAGTCTCACAATGAAAACAGACTTAGCATGAGCAGTAAACTTCTCTGCCCTTGAAACTCACATTCATTGAAATGGCATTAAAACCCACATTCAAAGAAAATGCATCTGGCCAGTGGAGGATTAAGTTTACCCTTGGGCGGTTTTCAAACCATAGGTTACTTGCACGCATTTTAGGGCCATTTATAAACATATGTGTTATTTGATTCACCTTCCTGATTGTATTAAATTATATTCCTTGTATTATACATCACCACCTGTCAAAATGTATTTTAAATTTGTAGTTTTGAACATTCTTCCAGTAAGTAATGAAACAAACCCTGGGATTCAGTAAACTTCTGTGCAGGAATAACTTATTCCTGCATGGAAGGGACTGTACCCATGCAGCATGGCAGTGTGCCATGCATATTTATGAATGTGTGCTGCTGTGCTGTAAAATGGACATGTTTCTTTGTATAAGTGCAGGAGGTGTGTCTGAGACCAGTGCTCTCATAATAGACATGCCCCCTGCACAGCAAAATTGCTGTACGGCAATTTAAATACAGTGAGAATGCTCATAGCACCCCCAACCTGTCAGGGTGAGAAATCTGGACAAACCCGTAAGGGACAATCATCCCTACAAAGCCATAAAGCTGATAGAATAACAGGTTTAGCATCAACATGAATTTTCAGGGAGGGCAGAAAATGCACAATGCACAACTTCCAGCCCGTCAGAGTAAGAAATCTGGACAAACCCATAAGGGACAATAGTCCCTACAAAGCCAGAAAGCTGATAGAATAACAGGTTTAGCATTAGCATGGATATTAAGGATACGATGTAAAAAACACGACAAATATTTTTTTTTCACATATACAATAAAGTTTAAGCGTAGCTGCATGGGTGTGCCCATTGCTTAGCCCAGCTTAAACAGCATGATAAGTTAAATAGTAATAGATATCCACCAAAAATGTAAGTGCAATAGTGTAGTGCTTAGAGCGTATGCCTTGCACATAGTCATTCACGGTTTGAGCCTCACCAAAGCCATTTCCATCTTGTATGTGTTAACATTACAATTTTAATTTATTTGTATATTTATGCAGGAAGTAACTTATATTTCTCAACCAGAGTAGTGTATTAGGCCCAGATGTAAGGTGTCAGTGTACTAAAGTAGTGAAACCCCCATATAAACACAAGTGCCCCATACAGTATAGTCACATAAGAGTAAATTTAATTACAGCACATTGGGGGATATCAGGGAAGGTAAATAAATCTATATTATGTAATGGATGATGAATCAATCCCATACAGGTGGTAGTCCAATAAAATAAAACATAAGCAATGCTGACCGGGTGTAAGCACTGTGTACATATGAATACTAACCAATGAGTAGCCCAGTTAAGTGGATTTGCCCATTGGTAAGCAATGCTGAACCTGCCCTTTCAAGCACTTCCAGAAATAGCTAAACAGGTTTGCCCATAGCTTAGCTTAGCTCAGCATTTTCAAAACCATCCAATCATGGTAAAGGGCAGGATATTGGCTGTATTTTAGCCTTGCAGGTGGGAATACAGCTCATAACTGGTTGTAGCTCTCCACTGTAGGCAGTATGGCAGGTGTTGGAGAGGGCATGCACTTTTGGGTGCAGTGGTGGGACACACAGGAGTCCAAGGTCATGGTAAGACTCCTGGTAAAAATATAGCAAAATAAGCCAGCAAACTCTGACACTGAACAAAATCAATATTTAAATATATGTCAGCAAAAGAAAAAAGGAAAAAAACAGACCAATTTCAGCTAATATGGTTACATAGCCTTCCTTAGTGTTGTTGCAGGACCAGTACCAGGGCTCCCGATATAAAGCAAAAGCCTAGGAAAGTCTTGCCCGTGATCTCACCGGTCTCACTGATATCCCTCGGACTGGTGAGCAGGTCCGGCACCACTATGCCGACTTGAAGCAGAGAAAGAGGGAGCTCTTGGAACAGTGGGTCCAAAAAGCAAGAGAGAGGGGAGATGTCCCAGCAGTGTGTAAGTATTCATAGCAATAACTGTTTAACAAAGTCCAGCCTGCGTATGTGATGGATAGGTATGCCTACATGTTTCTCTATTTTCATTACAGCTCCAGCTGAGGGGGCTGTGAACCAGGAAGCCCATGCCAGTAGGTTGCAAAGGCTGCAGCGTGAGGCTGGTGAGTAACAATCCTGCTTGTAGTAGTCATACCAAATAAATATAAAGGATTAAAATGTCACCGGGCAGTATAACAATATGACAGTAATAGTCCCATATAGGTCATATTTAAATAAAATTGTAACTGGCTGGCAATAAAGTTCTAAATCCTGGACTGGTTGTGTTTACTCTGGTATTGTATGGCATGAAATGTTGGATTCACCAAGATCTGATATTTGAATAGTAATGTTGTGTTAATCATTGTTTCCAACACTGTGCTACATAAAAATATGTCTAGAATGCCTGTATAAGAATGTTGTAATTACAAGGTCAGATTGTACAACCAAGAGAGACTTAGACAGAAAACATTGAATTAAAAGAAGACAGTTTCTCAATAGCTCACTCTGATGATATACAAATTGTTGCATTTTTAGCAGACACAGCCATGGTTTGAATTCCGGGAGTGGTAGTAAGCTGTATGCATAATTTCAACTAGGATTTTGTGAATATGTGTAGAAACAGTCAGGTAGTGTTAACAAACAGTCCCCTCACAGGTCTTCCAGGTAAGAGAGCTGTAACTGCCTGGCAATAAAGGTCTAAATCCTGGACTGGTTGTATTTTCTCTGGTATTGTATGGCTTGACATGTTGCATTCACCAAGATCTAATATCTGAATAGTAATGTTGTGTTAACCACTGTTTCCCACATGTCCTACTGTTCAACAAATATTGAAATGTGTTTCTATTAATGCTCCATGTTGAAATACTATCGTTGGCGGCCTGTTGCTATCAATGTAACCTGCATGCCATTGTAATGGCTACTGTGGTTCCATATATGCATGTGTTCTGTTTGCTATGCAACTGTTCCAAATCTGTTGTGTTGGATTAATGGGAATATCTATGCATGCTGTTATAACTAATTCTGGATTGTGTTTACTATTACTAACCCACATATGTTCTAAAACTGTAACACCATAGCACGTTTGGGAAGGCCGGTCGCAATGGACCTACCTCTCCCACCTCATCTGGCCATGGTACGTGGCTCCATCATGTCTGGGACCCACCCCGGGACCTCCTCATCTGCTGATCCTGCACCACCTTCGGGTGGAACCACCTCAGGGTATGGGGCTCATCCCCCCCAGGAGTGGGGCGGACAGGATACCGTCACCCAAAGCCAGGTACAGGGACTGGTGTGTACTGAGCTCTGAAAGGAATTTGGAGATCTGCCACACCAGCTTGAGAGCTGAGTGGTACAATTAAATGGTCAGCCTGTCCCTCCTGCTCAGCCCCCAGCACAGCCACCTTCAGGGCCGTGAAGGTGCAGTGATGATTGTCCTTGGGTGAGGACCTCAGTCCCACTGTTTCCATTTGGGGGCTCATGGGCTTCTGATTTCCAAACACCCCTCGCTGTCTAAGGTGTTTATTCCCCACATGTGTCCTATACCACCCCTGTATGCTATCTTGTCTGTCTTGTCTGTCTTCCTACCCAACCTACCCCCCCAAATATACCTACTATCCTTTCTCAACATCCCACTCTCATCTTAAAAAAAAATAGCAATCTGTTCCCAAAAAAATATTTCGCCCCATACGTAGCTGTCCATTTTGCACATGTGTCCACTGGACACATGCAATCTGGTCTAACTGCTTCACAACACATTATTGTTGTCCTCACCACTCTCTTAGGGGTTTCAGTGTCCAAATATGCCTCCAAATTCAGTATATATGCACAGCTGTTGCTGTAGAAGAAATGGACAGCTATGGACCTTCCCTACACACATTCTGCACATCCCTAGCTACTTTATTGTCTTTCCCTCTGTGTGCCCCCCCTTTTCACCACTTTCCTATCACCACTTTTTTTCTTTTAAAGAAATTAGCATGGGGGTAAGTGGCAGTAAGCTCTTCTAAGCAGCAATAATGTCAGATTAAGCCTGTTTGTGCAGCACTAAGCAATGCCTACACAGATTAAGCACTTTTAAGGCTGTCTGTAAGAATATTTAACCGGACGTTAGCATTGCTTACCACCACACAAACCAGCGCAAATCTGCTTACAACTGCTTAAAAGTGCCTTAATCACTCTGTATCCAATAACCCTTGTTCTGCCCAGCAACAAAATAATGAGCAATTTCAAGTCTTGAACCCAGGACCCTGCACACCATAGTCTATGTAATTTACCACTAAGCCATCTGAGATATAAACATGTCTGATGTTTTTTCAAACATATCATGCAGCGCAGTCATTCAACAATTGAGAAAATGTATTTATATATCTATATGTAATATATATATATATATATATATATATATATATATATATATATATATATATAGGTATGTAGTGCATTCGGACATCGGATCCACACTCTGAACCTCTTACTGCAACAATTCTGACCAAAGGCTGTGTAAATGGGGGAGAAGGGCCCAAACTAGGGACCTCTTGTAATTATTGCCCTTATCCCTTCCTCTACAGCAGAACTGTTCCACCTTGCAACAAAATAATAAGGCCTGCCAAGTCCGGGACCCAGGCCCTTGTAAATTATGATCAAACCAATGTACCATTACACCATCTGAGCCCTACAAAATAGTGATGACATCCCAAACATATCAGTTAGTATAAAAAACAAACCAATGAACCAAAAAGAAGAACCACACTGCAGGCACAGAGAAATAATTTTGTAAGCACTTTCCTTTACTCAAAATATCAGTATAGTCAACAGCAGGGAAAGGAGTCTGTAGAATCAGTCAGGTAGTCTATCCTTACATGTATACATGTATATATGTATAGAGATGAATATATGTGGACAAATATATACATGATACATACATATATATATATATATATATATATATATAGAGAGAGAGAGAGGGATACATCCACATTCATATCCACATATATGCATATATATATATATATATATATATATATATATATATATATATATATATATACATATATATATAAAAGTTAATACATACATATAGCTATATATATATATATATATATATATATATAGATATATATATATATGTGTGTGTGTGTATACATAAATATACAGAAATGTATGACAGCTACAGAGACATTCAATCAGAGGGTCATGCTGCTGCACACCGGAATTCTAAATCTGGAAACTCACTCACTGGAAGTATTCCTTAAAATGGGGAATAATGACATCTGTGATGTAACAGAGATCTGGATAAAGGCAGCAGGACACACCCCTGTAGTACCAGCCTATAAATTATTCCACAACATTTGGCTGCAGAATGTGGACTGAAGCTCTAAACATGGTAGTATTTTCATATTCATAAAGAATGCACACACCTCCAGAGTGGTAGACCAACATTATGCATTATAGATCCTGCAGGCATAGCTGACATTAGGCAAGACAGTGGTTTAGGTTGTAGCCTGCGATAGGGCCCCATACATGTCACAAGACTCACAATCCATGTCCTTAAACACCCTGGAGAATATTAGTGTCTAACCTAACACTATCATACTGGTTCACTTCAACTACCCCACCTTTAAGTGGGAAAGCTACTCATGTACCAATGCACATGCCCATCACATCAATCTGGTCCTTCCTAACATGGGTGACTGTTGCTTTACACCAATAGTCAACACCTCACTTGTTATATCTGAACACAAAGTAATTACCTTTGAAAATCCACAGCCATCCTAGACCCACTGCACAGGTAACCACCATGAAATGCCTTTCCAAAGCTAACTATGACCTCATAAAATCAGAGGTGGGTAACCTCACAGCAGCCATGCAAATGGAGACTAGTAGCATGACAGCTGAATCAAACAACAATGCACTATGAACATGTACACAGATGTATGGATACCGCCTTACCCAATACAACCAGGACCCTCACCTCCAAAAAAGGAAGCTGATCTGGTGGGCCCCTGCCATAAAGAAACTGTACAACAGAAGGAGAGAACCAATATGGAATAAGGTGAAGTCCCAAGACAGGAAATAAACCCTTATCAGCCTCAATGAATAGTTGAGATCCCTCATCAAATACTACAAAGTTAGCTGTGAGAAAAGAGCACATAGTAAAGACAACCAAAAGGCCTCATACAGTTATGTGAAGAATCTCCATGGCAATACCAAGAATTGTTCTGAGCTACTAGAAAATGGCACCTCCCAGTCTGAGCCAATAAATAATACCAATATGCTGGCTGGCATCTTGAGTGCAAACATCACCCCTCACCCCCACCAAAGGACCAATCACAATACCAGTACACCGCCAGACACCCAGTATTACTGAAGCACGGGTTACAACACCACTGTCCAAGGCCAAGAATACAGCTTCTATGGGACCTGAGAATATCCCTGGCTGTGTTCTACATGAACTACAGAGTGACTTGGCACCTTACCTGTGTGACTTGTTCAAGCACAGCCTCACCTCAGGCATTGTCCCTACTGAATTGTGGACTACTACAGTCACCCCTCTCCACAAACGAGGTGTAACTACAGACCCTGGGAAATGCCACCTCAACTGCCTGACAAGTCTGATATGTGAAACTATGGAATGCATCATCATGCACCTAATAAACAGGGATATGGGAATATGCAGACCCAGGATCCCACACAGTTTACCTTTTCTGAAGGGTTGGCCATACCTGCTCATTCAACCTGGTCAACCTCTTGCCGTCAGTCACCTGAGCTGTGGATGAAGGCAAGGTGACACATACATCCTACCTTGATCTGGTATCGATAAATATATATATATATATATATATATATATATATATATATATATATATATCTGAACAGAAGCATACATAGAGAGTTAGTGAGATATGTAGGGAGATCCATATATGTGTACAACAATATATAGATATGTTACCAATAAATACTGAAGTGTACATATTTTTATATTTAAATATATATAAATATATATATATATATATATATATATATATATATATATATATATATATATGTGTGTGCGTGTGTGTATGTATACAAATATACACACACATATATATATATATATATATATATATATATATATATATATATATATATATATGTATGTATATATATGTATACATGTCCCAAAATGCCCATACAAACATATGCAACTGTTAGACCACCCACAACTGGGGCAGCATGCACAGTTGAATACGAAAGCAGCCATGGCACTCACGTCTGCCCCCCACACACACACACACACACACACACACACACACACACACACACACACACACACACACACACACACACACACACACACACACACACACACAGTCCAAATAAATAAGTGAACAGTACACTGCTACAAAATCATGATAGGCCATATACAATGGCCAGACATACAACAATCTCTTAGCAAAACAAATAAAATGTCTGAACATAGCAAAGAAAAATACAACCACATGTGTTTATTATACTCTGATGTCTTGGCCAAAGCCTTCAAGGAGTAAATATCACCAGAAATACATGCTTTAATCTCAAGAAGCAATTAATACTTAATTATATAATTGAATACACAGCCTCCAGTTACACTCGCCATTTAGCCCCCTATGGGATAAAGTATCACAGTTATTATTAATACATTGAAGTCTGTACATAACAATTGTCCTTTTATGAATGTTTCATCACACTGAGGTACAGACGTTTTCAGAAACAGTACCTAGAGACCCACTACTGTCTCCATGGTGTGATTTATTTAACTGTACAGCTATAGAACTGACATATTTCTTATCAGTAATACATCTGACATGTTCTAACAGCCTAGTTTTAAAACATGTGTTACTGTCCTCCACATATAATATGTTACAAGGCCATCTAAGAGCATTCTCTATACGCCTTCCTTTTGAATCTACAGACTTCAACATGTTTTCCAGCCATTCGCCACAGCAGAAATTACAGCACTAAATAATGATAGACCAGCATACCTATCCACCTACTACTGTATGATATCTGGACAAAGTCTGACATAATTGGTGGACAGAAGCCCAAATACACAGCCATACATGAAATATTGCTGTTATACACTGAGAAAGTTGCTGGTGTTACAGGGTTTGTTGTAACGTATCTTTTCTGAGGGATATAAAGTTAGAAAAAAATGTATGTTACCATCTACATAATGCAATTACCAGAGTATGCTACTGATTTGCCAAGGACAACACCTGTCTGGAAAACAGCCCATACATAACAGGCTAACCTGTAGCCATTATGTGGATGGCCCTACAGTTGAGAGCTATGCAAAGACAGAACTTTGTCAGACTGAAACCCATGCAGAAGTAGCATGTGCAGACAACGCCTGTTAAACTAGCAGTATTCCAAACATATAACAGCAATACTCACATTCTGCTTCTAAGTCTTGAACCTTCCCCACCATTTAGTTGGCTTGTCTCCACAAGTCTTATTGTAAGAGGTAGTAGTTCACACAACTCCAGGATGTCTTCCTCACAAGTAAGGGAAAGGGCCAACGCCCACATGGAGTACTCATTTATAGGAGTATGTTGCCATGACATTGGCTATTGGAAGAACTACACAGCTGGTCTGCATGATATTAAGAAGTGGGGAACATCAACAGGTGCTCTGGCCATCACCTGGTCATGAGCATCACCTACAAAAGCCATGCTGCCACCTATTCAAACCAGCTCTATCCCTGTAGTGCACACAGAGGGAGAAATAAATGAAACATAAAGTGGAAAGGAGAAGAAAAAAAACGTAAGTGGAACATGTAAGCAAGTAATTGAATATAGTACTTGGTCTATAATAATGGGAAATATGATTTGGAGGAATATATGTCCCAACAAGACATGCTGTACTAATGTCCTGCTAAACAGCTGCTATGGCCATAGCATCTGGCCCTCTCTGCAGTGGGAGATATCATAGACATACCTCTCAAATGTACAGATCCTCACAGAATGTCCACATTTTACCATCATGTATTTTGGTCTGTTCCTCCTGAGATCTGTACTTTTCTGGCAAATAGCTGAGGATTGAAGTCATCAGGTAATGACAAACACTTGAGTATAAGACTCCACATCCTTAAGAATATTCACTGTAATGCTAAATGTATCATTCTATGACCTTCCTCTGTTTGTAACAGGTATATTTAAAGTCTGTCCCTATTTATCCCCCCATCATTCTAGGAATTGTCCAGATGTGATGCTCTGAGAGGTTGTGAGCTGGGATCACAGCTCAGGAGCCTGACTCACCTGGAAAAGGACAGCTTATATATGACAACCACAGGGGTGTCTGTCAAACAGTTGTGACTGTGCCACTGCTAGGCCAGTTAATGGGATGTTTTCCATATCCATATTACCTGTGATTATGAGTATGACACATGTTTGCCTTGTAAAGCTAAGACATCTATATAGGGCATGTGCATAGTAGAGTACTGTTGCAGACATATGTGTTGAACTGCATGTAATATATTGAATTAATAACATTCAACTGTGCAGTGTTCTGCTGGACAATAAGCACATTGGTGACTGATATCTGTAGTCACATACACATATACCTGTGTTATGTCAGCCAAACCATTGGCAGGTCTGCGAGCAATAGCATTGTAACATAATAGCCTACTTATGACTGTTGGACATCTTCCAGGTTATCACAGTGATGTCAAACCCTACTGTGCAATCAACGTACTAAAGTATGGTGCAGCTATATTAATACAGTATCAGTACTAATATCCCTTTTGACACCCATTTATGTGTGCCATTGTTCAGATGTACTGCTGTAACAGGTTGAGAAGTATGATTGAGCAGCAAGACTGTAAATACAGTGTGCCATACTAACATTAAACAGAAATGTATACCAGGTATCCCCTGAGCACATGTATGTATGCATATGTTCAGCTGGAAGGCACAAAACTAATCACATGGGTTTCCAGCAGTCAGGTAAATAGGTTGTGCATGTTGCACGTGTGTAATATCAGTGTCAGTGTATACAACAGACATATATGTGTACACCTACTGGTGGTTGCATTGCCCTGACACTGATGTGGGTACTGGAGTAGGCATGATTATCAGGTATTAATCAGAAAAATGTCCACCTGTGTTATGACCCTCTGTCAGCATCGGGCCTCCGATGTCAAATGCCATGCCTATCAATGGGCTGCTGCTGTAGCAAAGGACCAGCTAGCCACAGATGGGGGCCCAACCATCCAGCCTCCACTGACACCCACCGAGAAGCTCCTCACCACATTTGGACCACACGCTGAACACACAAGCCATGACACTGAGGGAAGCATTGTAGAGGTGGGTTGCACACACACACACACATTAGATGAGGACGGTGCAGATAAGGACCCAGTGTAGATTAGTACATGAATGTATCAGACATACATGTATCTGTATTGTATCTACATGCATGTGTAAGGTCCAATTGCAGTTGTGGATGGGGTTTTCTAATGCACAGAGGTACACATCCTTTGTGAGGACAGGACATTGTGCATTATTGTGGTTAGTAGTGCAGAGGTGCAGACATGCTGCATCCATCCTATACCAAGGCCACATATGTGTCTACTGACAATAACTCACTCTCACAGTTACCTAGGACCCTCTGGTCTGAATATGGGACAGTAGCCTGAAGCTGGTGAGTATAACATTGTTCTGTTGTTGCCTGGCAATACCTCAGGCATGTGAAGCGCATGCAATTTATCATGCACACAACCATCAGTAATAGCTATATTGCTTTATGTTGAACAAACTAAAGAAAGTTTACTAAAAACTAGTAATCCCAAGACAATCACTCCACCAGGCAGCAATGACACCAATGTAGTTCAGTCAATCTTTTATTATAAAAGATTGACTGAACTACATTGGTGTCATTGCTGCCTGGTGGAGTGTTTGCCTTGGGATTACTATATTGCTTTATGTAATAGCTACATTGCTTGTTGTATATGTTCACTTGTGCTGGGCTTAACTGTAATGCATCACAGTGGTCACCATTGGGGCCTATCTGACATGAATTGAACATTACTGTAGCATACCTCACAACTTGTCAGTGCCAAGACATCTGGACAGAGGCCGGCAAATTGTTCTGGACAAACGGCCTAAGGTAAGGTAATGCGTGACACCTTACTGTTATACAGTGGATATAAATGGTGTATACACCCCTCTTAAGATGCAAGGTGTTCCTGTTACATACTAATTAGGACCACAATATGACAGTCAACACCTCTTCCAGCCTTTAATGTGACCCATAGCAAGTACAGTTTACTTTTAAAACCAAGCATCTGTACTCATGTATTGCACCTACAAGGCATGCCACCTGTGATGGTGGCAGACATCCTATCAGCATGATGTTGCAGTCAGGTATGATACCGCATGCTGCCATATGTGTCAGTACACTCACTGTGGCCTATCTGGCTATAATATCACATACATGGGCATTGTTAAGGCACACAGACCACTTCCAACCACATATTTGTTTCAAACATATGGATATTCCAGACACATCTGTACAGAGGACTGTACAATGGTTTAACCTGCTGCATGTGAGGCAGATGCTGTCACCACACTATATAAAGTAATGGCAGCAGGAGGTTGTCACCAGCCGTGTATGGTATAGATATCAAAATGGTATAAGCCACACATGATGTGATCTTCACACACACACACAAACAGTTGCCAGCATTAAAACTCCTGCCTATCTAGGTGTTCCTACTATAGTGCTACAAAGATATTCGACACACCACAGAGCTTATACATATCTAACTCTGCCAAAGGTACTTCTGAGGTGGATGACATCAAAAGGTCTATTAAATTGGAGTGAAGGGAAGTGTAAAGGGTAGTACACAGGTCAAAAATGCTATAAGCCAGACAGTACATGATTCACACACACACATACTTGCCAGTATTGGGATTAGAACTCCTGCCTATCTAGGTATTCCTACTATAGTACTACGCAGTTATCAAACACACCACAGACCTTATACATTTCTACCTCTTCCAAAGTTACTTATAAGGTGGATGACATCAACAGGTCTACTAAATTGGAGTGAAGGGAAGTGTAAAGGGTAGTACACATGTCAAAAATAGTATGAGACATATAGTACATGATTCACACACACATACACACTTGCCAGTAGTGGGATTAGAACTCCTGCCTATCTATGTATGTCTGCTATAGTGTTATGCAATTGCCACACACACTACAGAGCTTACTGATCTTTCATATGGCCAAAGCTGCTGATAACTGTGCAGCTGTGGTAGAGTATTACAGGTGGCAGACAGTCTGCCTTCTGTTCCACCCATACATCATGCTAGTTCTTTCTGTCTTGCACTTCAACTAGGATTATGGCTTGGCACTTCACCAGGTTATTGTATCATGAAGTGTGGCACACCTGGGAGCTGTCAGCAGTACTTGTTCATCACAGATGTATGTAATCCAAGTACTTACTAGTTATGTCCACCCCTCCTGGCATGTTTGAAGGGTGGTTATCTGTGCTTTCACCCATTGACCTGGTGCACATGTCCATTCTGGGGCACTGTTGCAACTGCCGTATGTACACAGACAACCCTCCACTCTAAACTCCAAACACTCAGACCTGTGAGGGTTACCTATATATCACCCAACGTGGACATATGCACTCTCCAGCAAAGACTGGACTAGCAGGTCAAGAGGATAAGATCAACACCTGCACCACACCATGTAGGATGCATAGCTCACCATGACACCCACTTTGACAGCCATGACATACAGTGAAAAGCCACACACCCACCTTCCCAGAGGGACTCAATGGACATCTACCCAAACAGCAGAGAGCAGCAAGGCAGACACCCACTCAGACCCCATGACATGGCAGATCCCAAGGGACACATGTTTAACCTACACAGTATGCCCCAACCTAAGTCCCTAAGGCTAACCACCTTGCACAATGCAGTGATCATGGGTAACTCAATACTGAGGCACACACATTCCACTCACTAGGTTGAATATGGAGCAGGTAACAGCCAAATATCAATCACATGCCAGGATCTAACACATGACACAGCCAGCCATGTCACTCCACAACAATTACGAGTATGACTCCATATCCATGTGGGTGTGAATGAATTGGACACACCTCCCTGGACTACATGACAGGAGACATAGTTGAACTCTCTTATTATGTGGTTCAGGCAGGTGTGACAGTAGCCCTGGGCAGTGTACCGCTGTCACCCAGAATGATGCTGTGGTACTATCAACAGATGGTTGACTGCAACATTGGCTTATGTGTTATGTGTCATTCTCAGGGGATCCAGGACCTCTCTGCTTGGGATGGCATAATTGACAGAACCCAATGACTTGCCATGGATGTCCTACATCTGTCACCACTGGGTTGCCAGGTACTAGCTACGTGTCTTGCCACCCCTATGGTACCTTATTAGGCAGTGTTCCTAATGTTACCACCATAACAGCTACACATGTATGCAGTCTGAGGGTCATGCTGCTCAACAGTGGACATCTAACTGTCAGGATGCAGTCACTCATAGCAGTTGGAGTGGAGGACACATGTCTGATGTAATGGAGAGGTGGTTTACAGCAGCAGACAACAGACCTGCAGTATCAGGCTATGATGCATTCCACAGCTGTCAGCCCCCAAACATGGACCACACCACACTTCCACAGCTGGAGTTGTCTCCATATTCATTACAGATAGGAACAACTCCAGACTAGTATCCCATCATAATGCATTGGAGATACTTCCGGTACAACTGCCTTGGGGTAATAGTGCTATCCAGACCATAGCCTGCTATGGGTCCACATCTATGTCCCTAGACTGTCACTGCACATTCCTCAACACCCTGCCATCTCTGATGGTCCAATGCAACACTGACATAGTACGAGTCTTCAACTACCCCTCCATCACCTGGGCAATGTAGCCAATTGCCAGTACAATGGCTGAACACTTCTGGGATTCATCATTTCCATTGCCCTAGACCACCTCATACTGACCCGTGGTAGAGGGTGCAACAACCTTGACCTGTGTTGACCACTTAAATATGGGATCATTGCTCATCCCCAGATGTCAATCCCTGCATGGTGAGATTCACACAGGTTGTAATCAACATGGAACTCAACATGTCATCCACACCCCCCACAAAGATAACCACATGGCAAAACCTCTCCAAAGCTGACTTTTCAGCCATGAAAACAGGGGTGGATGTCTTCACTGCAGATGCATGACTGTGGAATCATACATATAGGCACTGTACAAACAGGTACATAAATGCATGGTACTAGCCAGAGCCTGCGGAACCCAGACACTGTCCTCCAAACACTGGGAGACAATGTGATGGACCCTGCCATTACTAAAGTGTAAGAAAATAGGCAAACAAAACAAACTTCTCAAAAGTCCAAAAACCAAAGAATGGCAAACAAAAGGCAGAGGACAAAGTAGATTCACTCTGTAAACTTTTACTAAAAAATACACAATAAACATGAAGCACTTTTCATCTTGTTAAATACGAAGACTTGTTCAGATGCAAGTAAAACCTGTCTTAAAACATTTTAAATAGATGAATACATTGTCATGTGATCCCAACCCACACAGTGAAATCCAATTAAGGATCTATGCATGTTTTACACTTAAAGACGTCAGTCCTATTTTACACTTTAGTGCCATTGCTTCTTTCAACAATGAAGGATACATCCTAACCACCCCACTAATTGTACTATAGAATGACTAGTACAGTCCCTTTGAGCAACAATTACTATCAAGACCACAAAAGAAGTAGAAAAAAATAAAACTAAAAACAATACAAGAAAAATGAAGTAACATTCTCATTCTAAGTGGAAACAAGTAGTCTATGTTACAATAAGGAATCATGCTATTTACAATAAAACAACCAAGAACAACTTTAACTTGAAGTATGCACCAGTTAAGTGATGACCTTATCACTCCCAGCACTTGGTCATAACTCATATGTGGTTAATACTCCAGTAAAGTGTACCTCAGAAGGAGAACACTGTTGCAGGGAAATATGGTGTCCCATGACTGTTGACCTCCCTTATTAGCCTCAAACAAAACTTTGGATCCCTCATGGAGTCCTCGAGAGGCATCTATGGCAGCAGAGATGCAGCAGACACTGACAACAGTCACAACAGCCTTGAGAGTTACATCAACAACCTCCACATCATTAAACATAAGTGCTGCGAGTTACTGCACAAAGCTAATACCTATCCTGAGACAACAGATATTGGCCACAGTCTTGGCAACACATTCAGTGCCAGCTTTACCCCTCTCTCCCCCCACAAGTGAAGTGCTGAGTGAATGTGTTCTCACATGCTGTATCCCATTTCCATTCTAGGTGTCTTGTGTGTCACCAGGATGTGGCCCTGCAGCAAGGCCACAGGGTATGGCAGTGTGGTGATGCATCCACCATGTCATAGGCAGGGTACAGTATGTGCACGGTAATTCCCGGTCTGTAACACAGTGATTGCATATGCCTCACAGATTATAGGGCTGAGGGTTGTACATAGGTACATGTTGATGTACAACATCTGTTGTAGAATGGAGAATGGTGCATGTTCTGGTTTGGACACACCTCTGACTGCTAATAACCACAGCCACAGGGGATATTCATCAACCAAACACACTGGGTTACTATTCACAAACACACACACACACACACACACACACACACACACACACACACACACACACACACACACACACACATACACACACACATACACACACACACACACACACACACACACACACACACACACACACACACACACTTGCTAGTACTGAGATCCATAGGTTCATTGCTTCATAGGTGTGTAGTAGGTGATTGGGCCTGAAAGCTCTACAAGACTAGCCCATGGGAATACCTTGGCATCAGGCCACATGACAATAGTCTCCAGTGTGGCTAAGGAGTATAGTCACTGGAGTGGCCCCCAGGGGTGGGTATTGTATTATCCATCCACTCATTCAGGTTTCTATTGTGGGTGGCCAGTGATGTGCAGTGCTTCCCATGTATGTGATCTATATTCCATAACATGGACAGTGTCTGGGTTGTGCATATGTCCCACATGCATGTTCTTTAACATGTGGAAGTCTGCTTGAGGTCTCTGGGGCATGTTGTGTGGACAGATTGGTATCTTCTGATGTAGCATTCCTGACCTCATTTGGTGAGATCTGTCTATGTAACTGAGGTAGTAATTGCACCTACATTGACAGTATGATACGGGTATTCAGTGGAGTTGGTGGCGTCTGTCCATACAGGGCATGTGTATAAGGCATGGTATTCCCTTTGTGGGGTATGTTTGCAGACTCTACAGTTGTTGTAGGTGTCCAGTGGGGAACATGGCAAAAGGGCCACCATACACATTGATTGGGCTACTGAGGGGATGGAACAGGGTGCTATGTCCTTTTACTTGTTGGATAACATACACTCAGTCAGGAGATGTAACACATCAAAGTGCAAAGTGTTGTGGTCAACAGGCATGTAGTCCACTACAATCACACCATGGGTACTATCTGTGAGGCAATATGCAGGGGGGGGTCTATATCATATGAGCGAATCACACAAATTGTAAACGCTCATAATATCGAACGTACCAAACTCAGACTTCTTATTGTGGGGGCCTGAGCCTCCCACACCCCCCGCTAAATATATATTCCAACTCCGAGATCACACTACAGTGAGGAAAGGGTTTTTTTGTCCCATACTGAAGAAGGCAATACTTGCCGAAACCGGTCTGTATTCAATAAAGGATTTATATTTAACTCCATTTCTGCTCTTGCTGGTCTACTTGGTGGTTTCGTGGTATTTGGTTTGGACCGTGCACCCCCCTTTGCATAGAACTTGGTTGGTTTGAAAGGGCAAATATCCCATTCTTCACTGTACAGCAATCTCAGAAAAAGCACTTCAAGGTCCGGTATGTTTGATATTATGAGCATTCGCAATTTGTGCAATTCGCTCATATGATATAGACCCTGCAGGGGAACTGCCAATATAGTGGTTGTTGCCTAGCCAACTGTGTTTGTGTATGACACGTGGGTGGAGAGTGGTCTCTGAGTAATAGAAGGGTTGCCTATATTGTTCACTAATCCATACTGCCACATTTAGGGCTGTGGATTGTCTACACCAACCTCTATGGTGTTTGAAAACTGTTGGCCTTGTAATGTGGACATTGTGACATATACTAGGTCCTCAACATAATAATTTAGCAAAACAATGAATCCTGTTTTTACACAATCACACCAACCTCCACACAGGATACTGATGACACAAACACACTTGCCGGTACTGAGTTTCAAACCCCTATCTAGCTATGTATTGCTACTACAGTATACCACATGTGCCACAGCGCTTACAGGATTGATGTTGTCCCAAGGTACTTCTAAGGTGGGGAACATCACCAGCCCTTGTAAATACTGGCATTGGGTGATGTAGTGGGTGAGAGATTCCAAAAATATTTTATCTTACACACACATTTACATTTGCCAGGGTTGAGGATCAAACCTCTATTTAATTATCTTTTTGGACCATTATGTCACACATTTACCACATGCACCACTGACCTTAAATGGTTTATGGTTGCCAACAGGTACTTCTATGGTGGACGATAGCTGCAGGACTGCTAAAGTCAGGCACTGAGATGTGTACTGGGTGTAAATGGGGCCAAAATCTTTGCGGTATGAACATACATATGTGCTCACACAAACACTTGCCAGGGATGAAATTCAAACCCATACCTGTGTATTTATTGCTACTAATTTGTTCCACATTTATCACATGTGCCATGGAACTTATATGTTGGAGAGCTGTGCAAAGGTATCTTTGAAGGTGAATGACACCAGCAGCAATGCTAAAGGAGGGGTAAGGGAAGTGTTATGAGTGTGAATGACCACAAAATCAGGTCTCTACAAGGATGCATACACTCTCTCATACAAATACTCACATTTACACAGCTGCCAGGATCAAGATAGGAACTCCTACCTAACTAGTTTGCTATGCTATAGTATTACGCAGTTATCTCAAGGGCCATGGAGCTTATATGTTGGAGAGCTGTCCAAAGGTATCTTTGAAGGTGAGTCACATCAGCAACAGTGCTAAAGGAGGAGTAAAGAAAGTGTTGTAAGTGTGAATGACCACAAAATCAGGTCTCTACAAGGATACACACACTCTCTTAGACTTACACAGTTGCCAAGATCAGAACTGGAACTCCTACCTAACTAGTTTGCTATACTATAGTATTACACAGTTAACTCAAGTGCCACAAAGCTTATATGCTGGAAAGCTGTCCAAAGGTATCTTTGAAGGTGAATGACATCAGCAGCAGTGCTAAAGGAGGAGTACGTGAGACTTAGTGAGTGTGAATGTCCTCAACCACATTCATCTAGAAACACACACACACACTCACACAACTTTACATTTGACAGGACTGAGATTACAACTGCTACATGGATACCTATTTGTACTGTAGTGTTACGCAGTTATCACAAGCACCACTGACACTATAGGGCTGAGGGCTAACCAAAGGTATTTCTACAGTGAATAACATCAGCACATCATGTGATATAGGCCAATGGAATGTGTAGTGGGTGGGATAGGCCTCATAATGGGATTATGTCTGTCTTTCTCTTCCCCACGTCTGTGTGTGTGTATGTTTGACATATTATATTGTGTTGGCCTTAGATATGTGTGTGTATTCCTATCCAGTGTGTGTGTGTGTGTGTGTGTGTGTGTGTGTGTGTGTGTGTGTGTGTGTGTGTGTGTGTGTGTGTGTGTGTGTGTGTGTGTGTGTGTGTGTGTGTGTGTGTGCAAAGTATCAAAGATGTACAATTTGGCGTGTGTGTGCACAGACAGCTGCAAATAACCGATATCTGTGGACCACTGTGTTGTGAGACATGGGCCTCATTCTTTAAGTGTAGGAGCATGCCCAGTATGACCTTCTATATTGAGTGTATGCATCCATTCCAGGGAGGGTTGGACTCCAGTTCAGGGTTTTGTGTGCTACAGCTACACCTATTAAGCTGTTTCTACAGGATATCTGTAGATAGGTTGCCAATATGGAGACACAATGGGCTTAACATACAGAGGATACTGTGACTATTGCTGTCTGTGCTTGTGTGACATGTTTGGTTGTAGCACAGATATTCTGACAAATGTATTGCTTTACACTGTGATGTGTTATGCCATCAACTACTAACAGTTATCATTCTTTGCTCACAGTTATTTACCAGGAAATACAAGATGAATGAAGCTAAGACCAATATTCTGAGGCAAATAGACTACACATTCTGGCACACGCCTGCCATTGTGGTGGGGTAGCTACAGACAATAGACTGCTGATTCTGTGTAAATGGTGCGGCACTTTATTAGTATGCTGGCTGGGGTTCCTGCTGGGGCCATACCACTCAACTGTATAGATACACCCAGGTTATCCAGAGTCAAGACTCATATATCTGGTCAGTTTACCTTCACATTGTGGTTTACAAGCGGTTTTCTGGCTATTCATTCATGAGTTTGCAGTCAGGAGTAGTATAGGCGGACATTAGAGTTTCATACTTCACACACTCCATGACATCCATTCTTTTACATCCCACCTCTGTTCTTCTCTCCTTCACCTAACATTATGTCAGCAATATCTCAGAGGTATCCCTATAGTCTGGCCTTTATCCCAGTAGTATTTATGGCCTGATCCACAGTCCTTGCAGTAGGACATGGGGAGTGCTATTCACATTTGTCAACATGGCCTTGCATTTGTTTTCTGTTTACTGATAGGTTGTTAGTTGGGCCCCCCTGATATTCCATACATTGGCACTATGGGTGAGGCATGGGCCTTTGCCAGAGGACTGTAGGCCATTTGAGAGTGCTGCAGGCCATCTGTTACTGCATTTCTACATGGGATTGTGGGGGGGGGGGTGCACACCTGCAGACCTTAACATTTGAAATGACTATACTGGTATTTCAGTTACTCTGTTGGCTTTCATTTCATATTGTATTGTGACCTTTCATGCAGACAGGAGGCATATCAGTAGAGTATGCATGTTAGATCTTAATAACATATATTTCAGATTCAGACTTCTTAACCTTCAGAACTGGAATGCAACTGCCAGACCTGTTGTGGTATGTCTGTGTATGTCTGGTGGGGGGCTGTTCACCATTGCCATCATTTGGGGACCTTAGCCCAATCTTTCTTCATGGTCATGTACACCTGTCTTGCTGGGTTAGGCTGTTGGTGGATATGTGACCCTCGCTGACATCCATGTGTGTGACCTATTGACACCCACAGTTCTTTGGGCCATCACATGTACTGCTGTGGGAGTTGTCACCTTGTGTAGTACTGCCTAGTATGATGACATCAGTATTTGTTATGAATTTCCTGCTGTCCCATCTAGCTGTCTGCTGCTATTCCATTCAGCCACCCAATTCCCTTGCATGCTTGCATCCATATCGTACATACAAGTATGAGAACATACTTCTCCATTCAATAATTGATAGGAAGGCTGACTTACCTTGTTTCTGGGCCAGTATTGAGGGCATTGCTGAAGGGCTGACTATGTTGGATGCACATAGTACACTCCCTGTACATGGTAAAGTTCAGGTAGTGTCATGTTTGGCATCCCTTTTACTGTATGTGTGAGTCGAAGAGAGGTATCAGTCCCTTGGTCCCTACAGTGTCAGTGTGTGTGCTATGCATTGCCTCTTTGCCAAGGCTTGGGCATACTGTGCATGCCTCCTTCTGCCTACATGGTCAGGCTCAGGATGTTCCTTCTCTGAGTCCCTCTATGCCTGGCAGTGGCAGGGGGGGGGGGCTGTGTGGCCCTACCCCATGCTGTTCCTGCTGCAGCTGTTTCCAGAAGAATAGGCCATGGCACATACTATGAACATTTGTATACATGTAGCTAGAGAGTACTGCAAGGCTCCACCGGATATGTCAAGGCAGTGGAACCGTGACTTGAACATCCCAAACACACACTCTACAATGATTCTGGTTTATGCATGTGCCTCATTATGGTGTTCTTGTTTGGGTGTGTGTGCATTTTTGATGGGTGTCATCAGCCATGGTTCCAGTGCATAGCCAGCATCCCCCATTAGATAGCCATATGGGATGTCCCCCCTGGCAAATGACTAATACAGCTGTGAGCAATGCCTGAAGTGGGAGTCGTGATAGCCAGCACACACATTCATGATAATGCCCTGGGCATCGCACACAACCTGGCAGTTGATGGAGGGGGAGCCCTTGCGGTTTATGTAGACCTTGCCCCGCTCACTGGATGGTGGTTTGATGTGGATGTGCATGCAGTCTATAGCACCAACTACCTCAGGGTATTCTGCTATATGGTGGAAGAGACGCATACATGTGGCCAGCACCTCACGGGTGGTGGGGAAATATATGTGCTCATTGGCATGTTGTGTCATGGCATCCAGGAACTGGTGGAGTACCCTGGATGCTGATGCCTGTGAGACCCCCATGATATCCCCAGTTGGTCTTTCGAAGGTACCTGTGGCTAGTATTCTTAAGCCTAAACATACTTCAGTATCTACTGGGATGGGTTCCCCTCTATTAGTTCTGTATGTAAGGTGCGGCCAGCACAGCTCAACGATTTGCTGTAGAATGTCCATGTCCACCCTATAGCTCTCTACTATCTCCAGCTCATGTAGGCCCTGGTAGGTCACCCTGGGTCTGTACACTCTTCTCCTCCTCCTCACTGTGGGTCGGTTGTCAGAATTCTCCTCCTCACCACCCTCAGTCCCTAGCACATATCGATGGAGTAAAGCAGCAGCAGCCTCTAACATATTTAGTTATTTTTGCCAGTTAAAAATCCCT
>NC_056732.1:611145440-611207940 GCF_019279795.1 Protopterus annectens | reverse complement strand
TTTTGTAAAGAAGTTATGGACACTACAAAGATTTATGATGAAAGAGATTTATGGACTGGAGGATGCGAATGTGGGGTTATACTGAAGATGGAAAATGATAATGTAATACATATTCCTAGTGCAATTAATGTTGATGGTAACAGAAGCTTCTTGAAATATATTGGACAACCTAAAACCTGTTTTTTCTGTGGAAAAGCTGATCATCTAATTAATGAATGTGATAAAAGAAAATGTTTTATTTGTGGAAAAACTGGTCATGATGCAAAAAATGTGATGTAAAATGTAGGAAATCTGGTAATACAGGGTATGTATGGATACAATGTGAAGAAAATGTGGATAGCATAGATAAAGAAGTTGTGCAAAATGTTGATTCTAACAAAGAATAAAGGGAAAGAACAAGAAAAACAAAGCGGGAAAGAAAACATGGAAATAAACGTAAAAGAAGGAGAAAAAGAAAAAGAAATGAAGTCAGTATGTACTAACAAAGAGGAATATGTCATTGGCAAACAGTAAGGAGAAAGAAAAAGAGTAAAAAAAGAAAGCTTAAAAGTATTGTTACAAAAGAAAGCAAGAAAGGTAAAGGATTAGAAACATTACACATTAACTTCAGATTAAAAAAACAAAGATCATAGCCTTGAATGTTAATAGCATGAAAAATGTTAGGAAAAGAATAGGAATCTTACAATGATGTGCATTATTAAATGCACATATTATTGTATTAGAAGATATTAGATCGTTAACAGAAAAATAAAGGCAGCAAACAGAAAAATTATAGGATGGACCAATCATTTGCAATATGGGAACATATATTTTTTCAGGGATATGTATACTAAGTAAAAAAACATTAGGATATTAGATGTAACCATGATTGAATTAGGACTTATTACAGTATTAGGTATAAGATGGAATATAAAGTTACATAGAATTATCATTGTATATGCCTACACTAAAAAAAAGAAAGAGAAACATTATTTAAAAAGATTCTGAATTATATAGGTATTAATATGGATATAATAATAGCAGGAAATTTTAACTGTTAACTTAAGAACAGATAAGAGAAATAGTAGTGATGTAAAAATTATAAAGGAAATAATGAAATGTGATAATATATATATATATATATATATATATATATATATATATATATATATATAAAATGTGATAAAAATACACACACCCACACACACACACACACACACACACACACACATACACACATACATATATATATATATATATATATATATATATATATATATATATATGGAACAATATTCATTGGACCTATAAAAGAAGTGAAATAAAAACCTAAACTGATTATTTTTTTATCTCAGATAGTACAAGAATACTACAGAAGGGTATAAAATATAGAGGATTTTTTGGATCATATAGTGATTTGGATAAAAATAAATGAAAGGGAAGAATGTATAAAAATAGGGAAAGGAATTAAAAGGGTGTGTGAAAAAGAATTAAAGCAAGAGGATAGAAAAGAAATAATCAAGTTATGGAAAAGTCATATAAGTATGAGATTGTTTTATGAAAACTGGACAATAAGTTGGATAAGCTTTAAAAATATATAAAAAGTGTTTTTTAGAATCTATCAAGAATCAGAGAAAAAAAGAAATATATAAAACACTAAGCTAAGCTGTGTTTAGAGAACTGATAAATAAAGAAAAAAGTTATCATGATAAAGAGAAACAATTATATGAAATGAATCAAGCGAGGATAAAAATGTATTATACAAACAGAAGTATTGTTTACAAGGAAAAAAAGAAGTGCCACCATATTTAAGCAAACTGATGAAAGAAAATAGAAAAATAATAAGAGAGTTAAATGACAATGAAGGAAAGTAACAACACAAGAAGGTATATGTGAAATTATTAAGGAACATATAAAACAACTGTTTATGAAAAAAGAAATGATTACAAATCAAAACATATGATGTTAATAAATTGGTTAAAGAAGACAACGAAAGTTTAGAATGAAAGATAACCTTGAAAGAGCTAAATGATGCATTAAATGATATAAAATTGGGTCTATATTACCATGTCGAAGGTCCCACTATCTGGGGTTTGAATGTTTTTTTTTTTTGTTTTTTTTTTTTTGTGTGTGTATGGCCAAGCGATTTTTTTCCCCTGTGAAAAAAATTTGCTGAAGCGTCTGTTTGAGATTTTAACAGGTTGATATTTTCATGTCGATTACATATGAGGAAATTTACACAGGTGTAGTAATATTAATATGGAAAAAGGGTGAAAGGGAAGCTATAAAAATTGGAGACTGATAATTTTGAATAATACTGATTATAAAATACTGATGACAATAATTACAAAAAGATTAAATAGTAAAATTGATAAGTTACTTGATCAAACAATATTTAGTAGAATGGGAAAAAGAAGTTCATAGGTTCATAGGTTCATAGGTTGGTACCCTAGGGCCTATACAAGCCTAGCCATAACAATTCCCTGGCTATTTCTTCCCAAGATTCATTATGGTTCATAAAGGAAGTAATAGATGATATTATAAATAAGAAAGTGAAAGCAAAGATCATGATAGGAGATTTAAGTAAAGTATTCGACAAAATACAGTATTATTCCTTATGGGAAATATTAGAGGCCTATAACATAAAAAATACAGTTAATAAAGTCAGTTTATGAGAAAAAATAATGGTAGAATTAATGTGAATGGATGGATAACTGGAAAAATAAATATAGAATGTGGAATAAGACAAGGTTGTGTAGCTGGTATTTTCATATTTGCTGTAGTTATGAATGTGAGAGTCAATAAAATTAAGAAAAAATCAGATTTAGTAGGATATAAGATGACAAAAGAAGTACAATTGCTGATAATGTATACATATGCAGATGATATTATATTAATCACTAGAAACAAACAAAAAAATGAAAGAAACAAGTAGGAAGTTAAATAGCTTATTAAAAAGATAGGCTTATGTATACATGAAGAAAAAAGTAAAGGTTTTGGTGGTGAAGGAACTACAGGAACTATAAAATTCAATGAAAATTTCATAGAAATATTAGGAATAGTATTTGTACTAGAAGACTATAAGAATAAATAATGGGAAAAACTATTCCAAGACATTAAAGAAATATGTAATTTTTGGAAAACATCTAGATTAATATATGGAAAGAAGGTATATTTGATAAATTCTATCTTATTCGGCAAAATAGCATACATACATAATATGTATATGTTGCCAACAAAATTTGAGAAGGAACTGTTGTGTATTATATTTTCTTTTGTATGGGACCCCAGATTAAACCCAGATAAGAGGGGAATAGTGTATTTGAGTGAAGAACAAGGAGGATTGGGTCTGATCAACCCTATAGTATTTGCAGCATCTTTGAATCTTAGTTTAGTTTCATAGTTTCATAGTTTAGTACTAGGCTATCTGCCCTGGGGCATTTGTAAGCCTAGCCATAGTGATGTGGCTTTCGCCACCCCATGAAATGGTACAAAAATGCACAGAATAGATTTAGAATACTATGCCTCTGTCTAGTAGTGACACAGTGAAGGTCCCCTTATATAATAGAATTAGTTTACTGTGCCCCTGTCTAGTAGTGACACAGCTGTGACCCCTGGAGTAAACTTACGATCTCCCATCCACTCATCAAGATTTCTCTTGAAGAGAGTCAATGAGGGGCTCTGCCTAACATGAACTGGGATTTTGTTCCAGAGCATGGGAAGCCTCTGAGTTATGAATCTATCCCTCCAGCATGTCCTATTCATACTTGTGCCGAGGTTTAAATCTTTAGCTCTCATGGTTCTGATGGATTTGGATTTTTTGAGGTGGAGCATGTCCATCAGTTCCTTATTGGACATGGCCTTGTACGTCAAGCAGAGATCACCTCTGAGCAGGCGGTATGCTACTGAATAGAGCTGGAGTTTCTTTAGTCTGGCAGAATAAGACATATGTTGGAGACCCTTGATCCTCTTGGTGAGGTACTTTTGTGGTCTCTCCAGCTGTTGCAAATGCCGGGTGAGGTACATACCAAATGGGGCATTGTACTCAATCATGGGTCTGATGAGGGAGGAGTATAGGGGTACAATGACATCCTTGGATCTGGATGTGAATCCCTTCATGATAAGGTGTGCAAGGTAGAATGTCTTTCTAACCACTTTGGCAACGTGGGTGTCAAATGAGAGGTTGCTGTTGACTTGGATCCCTAGGTCTCTGATTACTTTTTCCGTACTCAGTGGGTTGCTGTCTATGTGATAATTTGTGGGTACATTGTTTTTCCCAAAAGGGATGACTATACATTTTTTGGCATTTAATTTAAGGCCATGACTCCAGCACCAGTTGTCCGTTTCTGTGAGGCCTTTTTGTAGGATGCATGTGTCCGCTGGTGTATCGACTATGGCGCCTAGTTTGCAGTCATCTGTGAACTTTGTCAGCCACAACCCTCCCATGTTTGCTTTAACATCTGAGAAATAAATGCCGAACAAGAGGGGTCCCAGGACAGATCCCTGTGGGACACCACTTGTGACTGGCTTTGAGTCTGACATTGCTCCAGTGATTTTAACTTTATGGGTTCTGTCCTTTAGCCAGTTTGCAACCCATCTAGTGACATAAGGGTTTACATTTAAGCTGTTGAGCTTATCTATGATGCCTGAGTGGGGTATTGTGTCAAAGGCCTTAGCCAAGTCCAGGTAGGCTGTATGGACTGCTTTGCCCTCATCAATGGCTCTAGTGACTGTTTCAAAAAAGTCAACCAGGTTCAAAAGGCAGGATCTGCCCTTTACAAAGCCGAACTGGGTGGGATCAATTGTCTGTAGGTCCCCAATGTCTCTGTTTATGAGTTCCATAATGATTCTTTCCATAGCTTTACAGACCAGGCTGGTTAAGCTTATGGGGTAGTTCCCAGGGTCTGTAGAGGTACCCCCTTTGTGGAGTGGGACCACTGTTGCTGTACACCAGTGTTCAGGTACATATCCTGTAGTAAGGCTAAGGTTAAATAGCATTTTTATGTGCGGGTTTAGCTCCTCTTGGAGTTCACGTAGCACGCAACCTGGGATACCGTCAGGTCCCATTGATGCTGTGTTTTTAGCTTTGCTGAGGGCGGCTCTCACCTGGACATCTGAGATGGCAGGAGATTACATTCAGCTGGGATAAGTATTTCTTCTTTTGGGGTGAGGGAGGGAGAAATTTGCACTGAACCTGTCAGCCAGAATGTTGGCAATATCTGTGGGTTCAGTGTATTTTTTGTTGTTGTGAACTAACTCTGAGCATATCTGAGGGTTTCTGCCCAGGATTCTAACATAGCTGAAGAAGGCTTTGTGGTTATCTTTAGTGTCCTTAGCGATTTTTCTCTCAAAGTTGGCCTTGGATGTTTTTATGAGAGAACGTAGTTTTCTGCTAGTGTTGATCAGAGATGTCTTCCATTTATGGGATTTTGCTCTGTCGTGCAGTAGCTTCCTTCTTTTGTTATGCAATTTGTTAATGGCTGAGGTCCACCAGTCAGGACGCTTGCCTTTGGTGGAGAGGGACTTGGATTTATTTGGGATTGCATGATCCATGCATTCTTGGAGATGTCCATAGAAAGCATTTGTGAAGGATTCAGCATTGTAGGATGTGGTATCCACTGGCCCAGTGTGCTTAAAGGATACCATCTCAGTCTTAAGAAGAGTGAAGTCTGCTTTTGAGAAGTTTTTCACTGTGGTCTTTTGTGCTGGGGGTGGATGTGGGATATGTATATCCAGGGTGATTAGTTTGTGGTCAGATCTCACTAGTGAGGGGTATACCTCCGGTGTGGAGCATTTTGTCCCCATGTTTGTGATGATCAGGTCTAGTATATTATCTCCCCTAGTGGGAGAGGTGACTAGTTGTTCCAGTGCATTTGAATTTATGAATTCCAGGAACCTTTGGGCTAGGGTGTTAGGGCTAGAATAATGTACCCAATCTATGTTAGGGTAGTTGAAGTCTCCCAGTATGATGGTATTTTGTGATACATTCATATCCTCCAATGTCTTCAGGAAGGCTGAGTGGGGTTCCTGAGATTGGAAGGGTGGTCTGTAACATGCTACCAGTTGTATAGCAGTTTTGCCTATGGTTAGTTGCACCTGGATGGTCTCCAATGCTTCATGTGTTGCTACTAACCTGGAGGTGTGGGTGTCCTTGATGAATATGGACACTCCCCCTCCCTTTGTGGTTCGGCCCGGGTTTTGGGGCCGAAAAGCATGATACGAGGTATAGCCTGGTAGTGCTGGGGTGCTCTCAGGAGCCTTGAACCAGGTTTCAGTTACTGCACAGACATCGATGTTCTCCATACTGAGGAGTGCATCGAGTGCCTGCATCTTGAGATTTAGACTTCTGGCATTGAGCAGCATTACCCTTAGTTTTTTTCCATTTTTGTTTTCTAAGGAGGTGGGTTTGTCTTTTGAGCCTTGCCTAAAAAAGGCACTATGGGGGTGGCAAGAGCCTTAGCCAATATCCGGAAGCCCAGTGGTGACAGGTGCAAGCCATCCCTTCTGAAGCAGCGTGGCTTGTCCAACATGTCATCCCAAGCAGAAAGCCATTGGATCCCCTTAGAATGACACCAGTACTTGAGCCAATTATTAAAGCTGATCATCTTGTCTTTGTATTGTGGCATCATTCTTGGTGAGGGCAAGATGCTGCTCAGGGTCAGGGTCATACCAGCCTGGGCTACATAATCAGAGAGCTCCTCTATATCTCTTTTCATGTAGTCCAGGGAGGTACATCTCAGGTCATTCACACCAGCATGGACAATGATGGAGTCATATTTGTACTTGCTTTGGAGTGACCTGAGTGCGTGTGTTATGTGGCAGATCCTAGCTCCCGATAGGCAGCTCACAGTCACCCTCTCCTTGTTCAGCCTGGTAAGTGGGACATCAGTGTGTCTGACTATAGAGTCACCTATTACTAGTGTATCAGGCATGGTGTTTGGCCTTAAGGGCTGTGATTGATTGACACACTGATTTATTGAAGTATGTGTTGCATGTGTTTTGTTTTGAGGTGGTGGATTTTTGGATGTCTGGTTTGGGAGCCTCTTTTGTTTTGGTAAGTTTTTTATTAGAGCCTCCAAGTATGTCTTTGTGTTTTTATGTGTTTGGTTTGCAGTTGTGGTAGGTCTATGTGGGACTGGGTTTGTTGTATGTGTGGTTACCATCTCCTCCTGTCTGGTCATGCCAGCCCTGAGTTGAGAGAGTTCAGCCTCCAGTTTGGCTATATAGTTGCATCTCTCACATGCATTTGTGTTTGTTGGGAGGAGGAGAGGGTTGTCTGTGTACATGAGACAATTGTAGCATTGTCTCAAGATACCCAGATTAACCAGCTGAACTGGAGAGGACGCCAGTAATCTACCACTCGACATGCTAGAACAGTATAAGGGAGTGCTGTGCCTTTAAGGGAAGTGGATGTTCACAGGGGTGCAGAAACAGTAATAAATCAGTTACACAGGCTAGCACACTTTAGTGGGCAGCGTCAACAGTTAAATTAAACAAACAAACAAAATTTCGATCAATTTCGACTAAAATGTAACTTTAAGTGCAGATATAAAATAATGCAGCAAACAGCGAAAAAAACAGTTTAAGCTTGTTTAGGGTAAGCTAGAGAAGGTATTTCAAGTAAAAAAACAGCAAAGATACTTAAATCCAGAAAGTAGTCGCTTTTCTGAGTTCTCTGTAGCTAGGACCACTCTGCAGGACCACGAGGAGCTTGTCTGAGTAGTATAGCCAGAAAAAATGCCCAGAGGCGGATTTTAAACAGGGAACTTCAAAAGAGCTAGAAATGGTCCAAAACAACCAATTACTACAGCTCTTGTGCTGAAGTCACTTCCTACAGGGACAGGTAGGCTGCTCAAGGCTCCCCACTCTCACTGGTGAGCAAAGAAACTTCCCTCTATCCAAGTAAGGTAATGGACAACACAGGAACTACACCACAGCCCAGAATACAGCAGAGCCTGTAAACTGGTCTAAACTAGTCGAGGAGAGGCGGGAAAACAAAGATTATTTTTTTTTTGTTTTTAGATAGAAAACACACAGAAAATGCAGAAACAGTAATAAATCAGTTACACAGGCTAGCACACTTTAGTGGGCAGCCTCAACAGTTAAATTAAACAAACAAACAAACAAACTTTCGATCAATTTCGACTAAAATGTAACTTTAAGTGCAGATATAAAATAATGCAGCAAACAGCTAAAAAAACAGTTTACGCTTGTTTAGGGTAAGCTAGAGAAGGTATTTCAAGTAAAAAACAGCAAAGATACTTAAATCCAGAAAGTAGTCGCTTTTCTGAGTTCTCTGTAGCTAGGACCACTCTGCAGGACCACGAGGAGCTTGTCTGAGTAGTATAGCCAGAAAAAAACGCCCAGAGGCGGATGTTAAACAGGAAACTTCGAAAGAGCTAGAAATGGTCCAAAACAACCAATTACTACAGCTCTTGTGCTGAGGTCACTTACTACAGGGACAGGTAGGCTGCTCAAGGCTCCCCACTCCCACTGGTGAGCAAAGAAACTTCCTTCTATCCAAGTAAGGTAATGGACAACACAGGAACTACACAACAGCCCAGAATACAGCAGAGCCTGTAAACTGGTCTAAACTAGTCGAGGAGAGGCGGGAAAACAAAGATTATTATTATTTATTTTTTTTTTTTGTTTTTTTAGATAGAAAACACACAGAAAATGCAGAAACAGTAATAAATCAGTTACACAGGCTAGCACACTTTAGTGGGCAGCCTCAACAGTTAAATTAAACAAACAAACAAACAAACTTTCGATCAATTTCGACTAAAATGTAACTTTAAGTGCAGATATAAAATAATGCAACAAACAGCTAAAAAAACAGTTTACGCTTGTTTAGGGTAAGCTAGAGAAGGTATTTCAAGTAAAAAACAGCAAAGATACTAAAATCCAGAAAGTAGTCGCTTTTTGAGTTCTCTGTAGCTAGGACCACTCTGCAGGACCATGAGGAGCTTGTCTGAGTAGTATAGCCAGAACAAAACGCCCAGAGGCGGATGTTAAACAGGAAACTTCGAAAGAGCTAGAAATGGTCCAAAACAACCAATTACTACAGCTCTTGTGCTGAGGTCACTTCCTACAGGGACAGGTAGGCTGCTCAAGGCTCCCCACTCCCACTAGTGAGCAAAGAAACTTCCCTATATCCATATAAGGTAATGGACAACACAGGAACTACACCACAGCCCAGAATACAGCAGAGCCTGTAAACTGGTCTAAACTAGTCAAGGAGAGGCGGGAAAACAAAGATTATTTTTTTTTTTGTTTTTAGATAGAAAACACACAGAAAATGCAGAAACAGTAATAAATCAGTTACACAGGCTAGCACACTTTAGTGGGCAGCCTCAACAGTTAAATTAAACAAACAAACAAACTTTCGATCAATTTCGACTAAAATGTAACTTTAAGTGCAGATATAAAATAATGCAGCAAACAGATAAAAAAACAGTTTAAGCTTGTTTAGGGTAAGCTAGAGAAGGTATTTCAAGTAAAAAAACAGCAAAGATACTTAAATCCAGAAAGTAGTCGCTTTTCTGAGTTCTCTGTAGCTAGGACCACTCTGCAGGACCACGAGGAGCTTGTCTGAGTAGTATAGCCAGAAAAAAAATGCCCAGAGGCGGATTTTAAACAGGGAACTTCAAAAGAGCTAGAAATGGTCCAAAACAACAAATTACTACAGCTCTTGTGCTGAGGTCACTTCCTACAGGGACAGGTAGGCTGCTCAAGGCTCCCACTCCCACTGGTGAGCAAAGAAACTTCCTTCTATCCAAGTAAGGTAATGGACAACACAGGAACTACACAACAGCCCAGAATACAGCAGAGCCTGTAAACTGGTCTAAACTAGTCGAGGAGAGGCGGGAAAACAAAGATTATTTTTTGTTTTTTTTGTTTTTAGATAGAAAACACACAGAAAATGCAGAAACAGTAATAAATCAGTTACACAGGCTAGCACACTTTAGTGGGCAGCCTCAACAGTTAAACAAACAAACAAACAAACTTTCGATCAATTTCGACTAAAATGTAACTTTAAGTGCAGATATAAAATAATGCAGCAAACAGCTAAAAAACAGTTTAAGCTTGTTTAGGGTAAGCTAGAGAAGGTATTTCAAGTAAAAAAACAGCAAAGATACTTAAATCCAGAAAGTAGTCGCTTTTCTGAGTTCTCTGTAGCTAGGACCACTCTGCAGGACCACGAGGAGCTTGTCTGAGTAGTATAGCCAGAAAAAATGCCCAGAGGCGGATGTTAAACAGGGAACTTCAAAAGAGCTAGAAATGGTCCAAAACAACCAATTACTACAGCTCTTGTGCTGAAGTCACTTCCTACAGGGACAGGTAGGCTGCTCAAGGCTCCCCACTCTCACTGGTGAGCAAAGAAACTTCCTTCTATCCAAGTAAGGTAATGGACAACACAGGAACTACACCACAGCCCAGAATACAGCAGAGCCTGTAAACTGGTCTAAACTAGTCGAGGAGAGGCGGGAAAACAAAGATTATTTTTTTTTTTTGTTTTAGATAGAAAACACACAGAAAATGCAGAAACAGTAATAAATCAGTTACACAGGCTAGCACACTTTAGTGGGCAGCCTCAACAGTTAAATTAAACAAACAAACAAACAAACTTTCAATCAATTTCGACTAAAATGTAACTTTAAGTGCAGATATAAAATAATGCAGCAAACAGCTAAAAAAACAGTTTACGCTTGTTTAGGGTAAGCTAGAGAAGGTATTTCAAGTAAAAAACAGCAAAGATACTTAAATCCAGAAAGTAGTCGCTTTTCTGAGTTCTCTGTAGCTAGGACCACTCTGCAGGACCACGAGGAGCTTGTCTGAGTAGTATAGCCAGAAAAAAACGCCCAGAGGCGGATGTTAAACAGGAAACTTCGAAAGAGCTAGAAATGGTCCAAAACAACCAATTACTACAGCTCTTGTGCTGAGGTCACTTACTACAGGGACAGGTAGGCTGCTCAAGGCTTCCCACTCCCACTGGTGAGCAAAGAAACTTCCTTCTATCCAAGTAAGGTAATGGACAACACAGGAACTACACAGCAGCCCAGAATACAGCAGAGCCTGTAAACTGGTCTAAACTAGTCGAGGAGAGGCGGGAAAACAAAGATTATTATTATTTATTTTTTTTTGTTTTTTTAGATAGAAAACACACAGAAAATGCAGAAACAGTAATAAATCAGTTACACAGGCTAGCACACTTTAGTGGGCAGCCTCAACAGTTAAATTAAACAAACAAACAAACAAACTTTCGATCAATTTCGACTAAAATGTAACTTTAAGTGCAGATATAAAATAATGCAGCAAACAGATAAAAAAACAGTTTATGCTTGTTTAGGGTAAGCTAGAGAAGTTATGTGAAGTAACAGACCGCAAAGATACTAAAATCCAGAAAGTAGTCGCTTTTTGAGTTCTCTGTAGCTAGGACCACTCTGCAGGACCATGAGGAGCTTGTCTGAGTAGTATAGCCAGAACAAAATGCCCAGAGGCGGATGTTAAACAGGAAACTTCGAAAGAGCTAGAAATGGTCCAAAACAACCAATTACTACAGCTCTTGTGCTGAGGTCACTTCCTACAGGGACAGGTAGGCTGCTCAAGGCTCCCCACTCCCACTAGTGAGCAAAGAAACTTCCTATATCCATATAAGGTAATGGACAACACAGGAACTACACCACAGCCCAGAATACAGCAGAGCCTGTAAACTGGTCTAAACTAGTCAAGGAGAGGCGGGAAAACAAAGATTATTTTTTTTTTTGTTTTAGATAGAAAACTCATAGAAAATGCAGAAACACTAATAAATCAGTTACACAGGCTAGCACACTTTAGTGGGCAGCCTCAACAGTTAAATTAAACAAACAAACAAACTTTCGATCAATTTCGACTAAAATGTAACTTTAAGTGCAGATATAAAATAATGCAGCAAACAGATAAAAAAACAGTTTAAGCTTGTTTAGGGTAAGCTAGAGAAGGTATTTCAAGTAAAAAACAGCAAAGATACTTAAATCCAGAAAGTAGTCGCTTTTCTGAGTTCTCTGTAGCTAGGACCACTCTGCAGGACCACGAGGAGCTTGTCTGAGTAGTATAGCCAGAAAAAATGCCCAGAGGCGGATTTTAAACAGGGAACTTCAAAAGAGCTAGAAATGGTCCAAAACAACAAATTACTACAGCTCTTGTGCTGAGGTCACTTCCTACAGGGACAGGTAGGCTGCTCAAGGCTCCCACTCCCACTGGTGAGCAAAGAAACTTCCTTCTATCCAAGTAAGGTAATGGACAACACAGGAACTACACAACAGCCCAGAATACAGCAGAGCCTGTAAACTGGTCTAAACTAGTCGAGGAGAGGCGGGAAAACAAAGATTATTTTTTTTTTTTTGTTTTGTTTTTAGATAGAAAACACACAGAAAATGCAGAAACAGTAATAAATCAGTTACACAGGCTAGCACACTTTAGTGGGCAGCCTCAACAGTTAAATTAAACAAACAAACAAACTTTCGATCAATTTCGACTAAAATGTAACTTTAAGTGCAGATATAAAATAATGCAGCAAACAGCTAAAAAAACAGTTTACGCTTGTTTAGGGTAAGCTAGAGAAGGTATTTCAAGTAAAAAACAGCAAAGATACTTAAATCCAGAAAGTAGTCGCTTTTCTGAGTTCTCTGTAGCTAGGACCACTCTGCAGGACCACGAGGAGCTTGTCTGAGTAGTATAGCCAGAAAAAAATGCCCAGAGGTGGATGTTAAACAGGAAACTTCGAAAGAGCTAGAAATGGTCCAAAACAACAAATTACTACAGCTCTTGTGCTGAGGTCACTTCCTACAGGGACAGGTAGGCTGCTCAAGGCTCCCCACTGCCACTAGTGAGCAAAGAAATTTCCCTATATCCATATAAGGTAATGGACAACACAGGAACTACACAACAGCCCAGAATACAGCAGAGCCTGTAAACTGGTCTAAACTAGTCGAGGAGAGGCGGGAAAACAAAGATTATTTTTTTTTTTTTTTTTGTTTTTAGATAGAAAACACACAGAAAATGCAGAAACAGTAATAAATCAGTTACACAGGCTAGCACACTTTAGTGGGCAGCCTCAACAGTTAAATTAAACAAACAAACAAACAAACTTTCGATCAATTTCGACTAAAATGTAACTTTAAGTGCAGATATAAAATAATGCAGCAAACAGCTAAAAAAACAGTTTACGCTTGTTTAGGGTAAGCTAGAGAAGGTATTTCAAGTAAAAAACAGCAAAGATACTAAAATCCAGAAAGTAGTCGCTTTTTGAGTTCTCTGTAGCTAGGACCACTCTGCAGGACCACGAGGAGCTTGTCTGAGTAGTATAGCCAGAACAAAACGCCCAGAGGCAGATGTTAAACAGGAAACTTCGAAAGAGCTAGAAATGGTCCAAAACAACCAATTACTACAGCTCTTGTGCTGAGGTCACTTCCTACAGGGACAGGTAGGCTGCTCAAGGCTCCCCACTCCCACTAGTGAGCAAAGAAATTTCCCTATATCCATATAAGGTAATGGACAACACAGGAACTACACCACAGCCCAGAATACAGCAGAGCCTGTAAACTGGTCTAAACTAGTCAAGGAGAGGCGGGAAAACAAAGATTATTTTTTTTTTGTTTTTAGATAGAAAACACACAGAAAATGCAGAAACAGTAATAAATCAGTTACACAGGCTAGCACACTTTAGTGGGCAGCCTCAACAGTTAAATTAAACAAACAAACAAACTTTCGATCAATTTCGACTAAAATGTAACTTTAAGTGCAGATATAAAATAATGCAGCAAACAGATAAAAAAACAGTTTAAGCTTGTTTAGGGTAAGCTAGAGAAGGTATTTCAAGTAAAAAAAACAGCAAAGATACTTAAATCCAGAAAGTAGTCGCTTTTCTGAGTTCTCTGTAGCTAGGACCACTCTGCAGGACCACGAGGAGCTTGTCTGAGTAGTATAGCCAGAAAAAAATGCCCAGAGGTGGATTTTAAACAGGGAACTTCAAAAGAGCTAGAAATGGTCCAAAACAACAAATTACTACAGCTCTTGTGCTGAGGTCACTTCCTACAGGGACAGGTAGGCTGCTCAAGGCTCCCACTCCCACTGGTGAGCAAAGAAACTTCCTTCTATCCAAGTAAGGTAATGGACAACACAGGAACTACACAACAGCCCAGAATACAGCAGAGCCTGTAAACTGGTCTAAACTAGTCGAGGAGAGGCGGGAAAACAAAGATTATTTTTTTTTTTTTTTTTTGTTTTTAGATAGAAAACACACAGAAAATGCAGAAACAGTAATAAATCAGTTACACAGGCTAGCACACTTTAGTGGGCAGCCTCAACAGTTAAATTAAACAAACAAACAAACTTTCGATCAATTTCGACTAAAATGTAACTTTAAGTGCAGATATAAAATAATGCAGCAAACAGCTAAAAAAACAGTTTAAGCTTGTTTAGGGTAAGCTAGAGAAGGTATTTCAAGTAAAAAACAGCAAAGATACTTAAATCCAGAAAGTAGTCGCTTTTCTGAGTTCTCTGTAGCTAGGACCACTCTGCAGGACCACGAGGAGCTTGTCTGAGTAGTATAGCCAGAAAAATATGCCCAGAGGTGGATGTTAAACAGGAAACTTCGAAAGAGCTAGAAATGGTCCAAAACAACCAATTACTACAGCTCTTGTGCTGAGGTCACTTCCTACAGGGACAGGTAGGCTGCTCAAGGCTCCCCACTCCCACTGGTGAGCAAAGAAACTTCCTTCTATCCAAGTAAGGTAATGGACAACACAGGAACTACACAACAGCCCAGAATACAGCAGAGCCTGTAAACTGGTCTAAACTAGTCGAGGAGAGGCGGGAAAACAAAGATTATTATTATTTATTTTTTTGTTTTTAGATAGAAAACACACAGAAAATGCAGAAACAGTAATAAATCAGTTACACAGGCTAGCACACTTTAGTGGGCAGCCTCAACAGTTAAATTAAACAAACAAACAAACAAACTTTCGATCAATTTCGACTAAAATGTAACTTTAAGTGCAGATATAAAATAATGCAGCAAACAGATAAAAAAACAGTTTATGCTTGTTTAGGGTAAGCTAGAGAAGGTATTTCAAGTAAAAAACAGCAAAGATACTAAAATCCAGAAAGTAGTCGCTTTTTGAGTTCTCTGTAGCTAGGACCACTCTGCAGGACCACGAGGAGCTTGTCTGAGTAGTATAGCCAGAACAAAACGCCCAGAGGCGGATGTTAAACAGGAAACTTCGAAAGAGCTAGAAATGGTCCCAAACAACCAATTACTACAGCTCTTGTGCTGAGGTCACTTCCTACAGGGACAGGTAGGCTGCTCAAGGCTCCCCACTCCCACTAGTGAGCAAAGAAACTTCCCCTATATCCATATAAGGTAATGGAAAACACAGGAACTACACCACAGCCCAGAATACAGCAGAGCCTGTAAACTGGTCTAAACTAGTCAAGGAGAGGCGGGAAAACAAAGATTATTTTTTTTTTGTTTTTAGATAGAAAACACACAGAAAATGCAGAAACAGTAATAAATCAGTTACACAGGCTAGCACACTTTAGTGGGCAGCCTCAACAGTTAAATTAAACAAACAAACAAACAAACTTTCGATCAATTTCGACTAAAATGTAACTTTAAGTGCAGATATAAAATAATGCAGCAAACAGATAAAAAAACAGTTTAAGCTATGTTTAGGGTAAGCTAGAGAAGGTATTTCAAGTAAAAAACAGCAAAGATACTTAAATCCAGAAAGTAGTCGCTTTTCTGAGTTCTCTGTAGCTAGGACCACTCTGCAGGACCATGAGGAGCTTGTCTGAGTAGTATAGCCAGAAAAAATGCCCAGAGGCGGATTTTAAACAGGGAACTTCAAAAGAGCTAGAAATGGTCCAAAACAACAAATTACTACAGCTCTTGTGCTGAGGTCACTTCCTACAGGGACAGGTAGGCTGCTCAAGGCTCCCCACTCCCACTGGTGAGCAAAGAAACTTCCTTCTATCCAAGTAAGGTAATGGACAACACAGGAACTACACCACAGCCCAGAATACAGCAGAGCCTGTAAACTGGTCTAAACTAGTCGAGGAGAGGCGGAAAACAAAGATTATTTTTTTTTTTTGTTTTAGATGGAAAACACACAGAAAATGCAGAAACAGTAATAAATCAGTTACACAGGCTAGCACACTTTAGTGGGCAGCCTCAACAGTTAAATTAAACAAACAAACAAACAAACTTTCGATCAATTTCGACTAAAATGTAACTTTAAGTGCAGATATAAAATAATGCAGCAAACAGCTAAAAAAAACAGTTTACGCTTGTTTAGGGTAAGCTAGAGAAGGTATTTCAAGTAAAAAACAGCAAAGATACTTAAATCAAGAAAGTAGTCGCTTTTCTGAGTTCTCTGTAGCTAGGACCACTCTGCAGGACCACGAGGAGCTTGTCTGAGTAGTATAGCCAGAAAAAAATGCCCAGAGGTGGATGTTAAACAGGAAACTTCGAAAGAGCTAGAAATGGTCCAAAACAACCAATTACTACAGCTCTTGTGCTGAGGTCACTTCCTACAGGGACAGGTAGGCTGCTCAAGGCTCCCCACTCCCACTGGTGAGCAAAGAAACTTCCTTCTATCCAAGTAAGGTAATGGACAACACAGGAACTACACAACAGCCCAGAATACAGCAGAGCCTGTAAACTGGTCTAAACTAGTCGAGGAGAGGCGGGAAAACAAAGATTATTTTGTTTTTTTTTGTTTGTTTTTAGATAGAAAACACACAGAAAATGCAGAAACAGTAATAAATCAGTTACACAGGCTAGCACACTTTAGTGGGCAGCCTCAACAGTTAAATTAAACAAACAAACAAACAAACTTTCGATCAATTTCGACTAAAATGTAACTTTAAGTGCAGATATAAAATAATGCAACAAACAGCTAAAAAAACAGTTTACGCTTGTTTAGGGTAAGCTAGAGAAGGTATTTCAAGTAAAAAACAGCAAAGATACTAAAATCCAGAAAGTAGTCGCTTTTCTGAGTTCTCTGTAGCTAGGACCACTCTGCAGGACCACAAGGAGCTTGTCTGAGTAGTATAGCCAGAACAAAACGCCCAGAGGCGGATGTTAAACAGGAAACTTCGAAAGAGCTAGAAATGGTCCAAAACAACCAATTACTACAGCTCTTGTGCTGAGGTCACTTCCTACAGGGACAGGTAGGCTGCTCAAGGCTCCCCACTCCCACTGGTGAGCAAAGAAACTTCCCTCTATCCATATAAGGTAATGGACAACACAGGAACTACACCACAGCCCAGAATACAGCAGAGCCTGTAAACTGGTCTAAACTAGTCGAGGAGAGGCGGGAAACAAGGATTATTATTTTTTTTTTTTTAGATAGAAAACACACAGAAAATGCAGAAACAGTAATAAATCAGTTACACAGGCTAGCACACTTTAGTGGGCAGCCTCAACAGTTAAATTAAACAAACAAACAAACAAACTTTCGATCAATTTCGACTAAAATGTAACTTTAAGTGCAGATATAAAATAATGCAGCAAACAGATAAAAAAACAGTTTAAGCTTGTTTAGGGTAAGCTAGAGAAGGTATTTCAAGTAAAAAAAACAGCAAAGATACTTAAATCCAGAAAGCAGTCGCTTTTCTGAGTTCTCTGTAGCTAGGACCACTCTGCAGGACCACGAGGAGCTTGTCTGAGTAGTATAGCCAGAAAAAAATGCCCAGAGGCGGATTTTAAACAGGGAACTTCAAAAGAGCTAGAAATGGTCCAAAACAACAAATTACTACAGCTCTTGTGCTGAGGTCACTTCCTACAGGGACAGGTAGGCTGCTCAAGGCTCCCACTCCCACTGGTGAGCAAAGAAACTTCCTTCTATCCAAGTAAGGTAATGGACAACACAGGAACTACACCACAGCCCAGAATACAGCAGAGCCTGTAAACTGGTCTAAACTAGTCGAGAGAGGCGGGAAAACAAAGATTATTTTTTTTTTGTTTGTTTTTAGATAGAAAACACACAGAAAATGCAGAAACAGTAATAAATCAGTTACACAGGCTAGCACACTTTAGTGGGCAGCCTCAACAGTTAAATTAAACAAACAAACAAACTTTCGATCAATTTCGACTAAAATGTAACTTTAAGTGCAGATATAAAATAATGCAGCAAACAGCTAAAAAAACAGTTTACACTTGTTTAGGGTAAGCTAGAGAAGGTATTTCAAGTAAAAAACAGCAAAGATACTTAAATCCAGAAAGTAGTCGCTTTTCTGAGTTCTCTGTAGCTAGGACCACTCTGCAGGACCACGAGGAGCTTGTCTGAGTAGTATAGCCAGAAAAAAATGCCCAGAGGTGGATGTTAAACAGGAAACTTCGAAAGAGCTAGAAATGGTCCAAAGCAACCAATTACTACAGCTCTTGTGCTGAGGTCACTTCCTACAGGGACAGGTAGGCTGCTAAAGGCTCCCCACTCCCACTGGTGAGCAAAGAAACTTCCCTCTATCCAAATAAGGTAATGGACAACACAGGAACTACACCACAGCCCAGAATACAGCAGAGCCTGTAAACTGGTCTAAACTAGTCGAGGAGAGGCGGGAAAACAAAGATTATTTTTTTGTTTTTTTTTTTGTTTTTAGATAGAAAACACACAGAAAATGCAGAAGCAGTAATAAATCAGTTACACAGGCTAGCACACTTTAGTGGGCAGCCTCAACAGTTAAATTAAACAAACAAACTTTCGATCAATTTCGACTAAAATGTAACTTTAAGTGCAGATATAAAATAATGCAGCAAACAGCTAAAAACAGTTTAAGCTTGTTTAGGGTAAGCTAGAGAAGGTATTTAAAGTAAAAAAAACAGCAATGATACTTAAATCCAGAATGTAGTCGCTTTTCTGAGTTCTCTGTAGCTAGGACCACTCTGCAGGACCACGAGGAGCTTGTCTGAGTAGTATAGCCAGAAAAAAATGCCCAGAGGCGGATTTTAAACAGGGAACTTCAAAAGAGCTAGAAATGGTCCAAAACAACAAATTACTACAGCTCTTGTGCTGAGGTCACTTCCTACAGGGACAGGTAGGCTGCTCAAGGCTCTCCACTCCCACTGGTGAGCAAAAAAACTTCCTTCTATCCAAGTAAGGTAATGGACAACACAGGAACTACACCACAGCCCAGAATACAGCAGAGCCTGTAAACTGGTCTAAACTAGTCGAGGAGAGGTGGGAAAACAAAGATTATTTTTTTGTTTTTTTTGTTTTAGATAGAAAACACACAGAAAATGCAGAAACAGTAATAAATCAGTTACACAGGCTAGCACACTTTAGTGGGCAGCCTCAACAGTTAAATTAAACAAACAAACAAACAAACTTTCGATCAATTTCGACTAAAATGTAACTTTAAGTGCAGATATAAAATAATGCAGCAAACAGCTAAAAAAACAGTTTAAGCTTGTTTAGGGTAAGCTAGAGAAGGTATTTCAAGTAAAAAAAACAGCAAAGATACTTAAATCCAGAAAGTAGTCACTTTTCTGAGTTCTCTGTAGCTAGGACCACTCTGCAGGACCACAAGGAGCTTGTCTGAGTAGTATCTATGCTTATGCAAATGCAAATAAGGATTTGGCAGATAACATTATATATTATAAATATAAAAGTTTAGAATAGAAGTACAGAAAATACTTAAAGTTTGATGAATGAAGAAGCAAAGGAATATCAAAATAAAATTATATTATGGAAACTTGAACATTAATGAAAATGGAAAAGACAGAAAAGATTGGTATACAAATATTATGAAACACACATTATATAATTGATCCATGGAAATGTCTAGACACAAAAAAAGAAAGCAATATTAACAAGATATAATAGATATAAAAATATTCATGAATGTAAAGATTTTCTATGGAGGCTATCAATAAATAAGCTACTGGTGAAGGCAAACATGCCATTCAAAAGAATACAGGATATAATATGTAATAATTGTAAAGAACATGAGAACACAGAACATTTGTTTTTGACTTGTGTGAGAACAAACAAATTATGGGAAGAGTTATGTAATAATAAAATGTTAGACGGAATTACTAAAGTTGAACAAATAAACATGAGCATGATTGAGTATGGTTATTATAGAGACATGAAACAAGATTACATAAGAAATTTGGACAATGCAATATTTTATGTATCATGGACACTATGAACTGAAAGATATAATTAAATGAATTGCAATGGGAAATTGTGTTTGACTGATATTTTGAAAAAATACATTTTTGATTGTGGAAAAAAAGGGTGGGGGGTCAGTATTTATTAACATATCCTTGGATAAGATTGTGAAAAAATGTATATAACTGTAAATAGCTGTAAATGATGTATATATGTAAATAATTATTGTATATATGATTAATGTTTACCAATAAAAAAAAACTACTCATTTTGTGAATGAGGATATTGTTTGGCATAGCACTTTCTGCTTCCAGTCTGGCTGAGGCAGCTCAGAGAAGCAGGAAGAAGTATATCGAGTTTTGAGAGTTCAAAAGAGATGGCTAGCAAAGAAAATTAACAAGAAAAGAGATAATTTTGTCTGGAAGTGAAGGAAATCAATCTTTCACAAAAAGATATGGTATTATTCATTGATGTGTACGAAGGAGTAGAGCAGCAGTTTGAGAAGGGAGAAGCAAAACAGAGGTCGGATGTAAAGGCAATCAAACCTTTAAAAGATTCTGAAACTTTCTTTCAAGAGGAGTTATTTTGAGAAGGTTGGAGAAGAATCACATTCAGGATATATTATTACAACCTTCCAATCAGGAGGGTTGCAGGATGTTTATTTAAGTGATTTAATAAATCAAAGCATGCAAGAGAGCAAAAAAGCAGCATCATGGGGAGAAATCATGGATAAAATATATAAAGAAGAGGCGGAGGAAATTAGAAGAGAGAAAAAAGGTCATATGCGCAGACATTTAAAGAAGGGGAAAGGGGAGAGGAAAAGGAAATGGGGTCAACAAGGAAAAATTTTTTAGTAATGATATGGAATAAGCAGTAAAGAAGAGAAAGAACTTGAGATGTATGACATTTAGGATAATATAATTTCACCTCTGGACATTTCACCTAAGGAGGTAAGAGCATTTATATATATTAGCAAAGCTACATATTGTGACATTTGTTTAGAGTCAGGGCAATCAATACATGGAGATATTCTTAGAACAGTATGAAACTAAGAAAAATTGCAATCCATGGAACTTATATGTCATACAAGATTTGAACAGAGAGACAAAAATAATTTCTGTGAAGTTTCAAACCAAATTTGAAAAAGAAGTATTAAAATAATTATTTAAAGACTTTATGTAAAAATGTTATGGACATTACAAACATTTATGATAATAGAGGTTTATGGACTGAGGGTTGGGAATGTGGTGTAATACCCAAAATGGAAAATGAAAGAATTATACATATTCTGGGTAGGATAAATACAGAAGGAAATAGGAGTATTGTGCTATATTGGGGGTAGATGAAAATGGATTTCTTTTTGTGGTAAAAAATAGTATTTAATTAACAAATGTGACAAAAGAAAAATGTTTTATTTCTGGTAAACTGGAACATGAAAGTAAAGAATGAGAAATGAAATGTAGAAAGTATGAACAAAAAGGGCATACGTGGATGGATTGTAAAGAAAATATAGAAGCTGAAGGAGAAAAGAGGGATAGAAAAGGGCAAGATCAAGTACAAAAACATGAACAAAATACAGACAGAGATCTAGAAACAGATCAGAAAGGGTAAAAAATGGTAGAATAAAATAGAAGTGAAGGAAAAGTAATGCAAGAAAAGTAGGGAAAAGGAACAGAGTGAGAAATGGAAGAGTCAAGTGAAGAACAAGATATGAAATGGAGAGTGATTATGGGAAAATAATTATATAGGGAAAAGGGTAAATATAGAAAACAAGTTTAAGAAAGTAGGTATGAAAGAAAATAAAAAGGCAAAGAATAGAAAAGGAATGACATAATAAATCATAAAAGAACAAAGGTGAAAATTGTAGCTGTAAATGTGAATAGTATAAAAATATTAAAAGAAGATTTGCTGCATTAGAATGGAGTTTAATACTTGACATGCATATTATTGCATTAGAAGACACACAAATATTAACAAAAGGAGAAAGGTTGCAAACATTTAAGTTATGGGAAGGTGAAATCATTTGGAAAATGAAAAGAAACATGTTCAAGATTAGGTATATTGTGTCATAAATTAATAAGAGTTTTAGATTATCCCCTAGTAATGTTGGGTAGACTAACAGTGATAGATATAAGGTAGAAAAATGAAGTATATAGAATCATTGCAGTTTATGCATACATTACAAAAAAAAGAAAGAGAAACAATGTTTTAAAACATTTTAAGTTATATTGGATTGAATATGGAAATAATATTAGTGGAAGACTTTAATTGTGACCCGAGGAAAAGAAGAAAAGAGGGAAGTGATGTTAAGGTAACAGAGATAATAAAAAGTAGAAGGTTATATATATGGGGTAATGAACAGTAGACTTACAAAAGAAATAATATAAGAATGGAGATAGATTATTTTATAATTTTGGAAAGCTTGAAAGTTAAACAAGAAGGAATAAAAATGACCCCCTAGATTTAATAAAGTCCATGTAGGCGTAGTGTAGAGGCCTACACAGAATGTTAATGTGTCCATGTACACGGTTCCCCCTCGGCAATGCACCATGTATATTAAACATGGTGCTTTGCTGAGGGAGACCCATGGGACACATTTATTGAATCAGCGTAGGGAGTGTGCTGCTGTGTCCACAGATGAGTAACATACCCCCTGCACTTTCCAATATGAGTACAGCAATGTATTTTAATTTTTTTTAAATAAAAATCATGTTTTCATGGCATGGTGCAAAGTGCAGCACTGCTAAGTTGTGCCGAGACACCAGACAACAAATAGAAACTGGATGTATTTAATTATTTATTTAAAGGTCAAGATTAAGTGTAGCTGAGCGGGTTGCATGGCGTGCCATGGTGCTCAGCAGTACTTAAAGGTAGCTCAGAGGTCTATGTAAATGTATAGTAGCTTTCCCCATATCCATGTAGCCAAATGGGTAGAGTTATGGCCTTATGTGCAGTAGGTGCAGAGTTTGAATACCTGCAGTGGATAATAAGCATTTATTTTCCAAATACAAATTATACTAATTATTTTTAAATCCTGATCTGCTATACTCAGCTAAACTCTGGTAAGATGTGGTAAGCCTTACTAAGCACTGCTTAAACAAGATGTTTTATTGGCACTGTTCAGCTGTGCTTAGCTGGCTTGCGCAGTGCTAAGCACTGCTAGGCATTGCCAGTTTAAGCACTTCTCAATTGAGCTGGTTTGCACAGTGCTAAGTGATGCTCCACATTTTTAAATATTGCCTAATGGCATGTAAAGGTGGGAAAACAGGCTATAGTAAGCCCAATGGGCAGGAATACAGCATAATCCATTGGAGTTCAGACTCTGAAGGGTACAATGGCAGACGTTGGAGAGGGTTCACACTTTTGGGCACAGTATTGGGACATTCAGCCATCCAAGGTCATGGTTGGACTCCTTGTAAAAAAATCATGAGAGCTGGCTGATGCAGGTAGGTTACCAGGGCTCAAAGTGCAAGGCAGAGGCTTGGGACTGACTGGCAAAAGACCTCACCAATACCACTGGTATCCCCTGCACAAGTGAGTAGTGTCATCACCACCATGATGACCTGAAAAGATGGAAGAGGGTTCTCATGGACACCTGGGGCCAAGAATTCTGGGCTGGGAATGCCCCATATGTATGTAAGTACCATTACCTGTGTTTCACCAATATCTAATCTTGAATGTCTGCTAAACTGGTATGCATAATCATGTCCTTCTCTCCGAACAGCTGCAGAGGAGAGTGCTCACAGCATTGAGGCGCATGCCGGGTGCTTGACCAGGTTGCACCATGAGTGTGGTGAGCACAGATGTATTTTTCTACCTATAGTCAAATAAGCAAGAAAGAGTAAAGCATTAACTGTGATTAGGTATATACAGTAAAGATTGTATTGCAGTGAATGTGAACTTATGCCTATACTGCAAGATGTGCAGACTGCCAAATGTAGTGCTATAAGCAGGGAAGACTAAAGCATTAACCATAATAAACTATTATATGCAATAAAACATAGTAGTGCAATAGTTGTGGAATTACAGCTGTGTTGCAACACCTGCATAATTACAAATGCTGTGGAATAAAACCATGAAATTATATCATTAACTGATTGAAGGTTTCTCTAATAAAGTCTGTTGTGCAATGACTGTGGCAGTAGGGCTGTTTTTTTCAAGAAATCAAGTATGATGACTGCTGTGCAATAAAATCATGAAATAGTATCTTTACCAGCATGAAGGTATGTCTAATAAAGTCTATTGCGCAATAGGGCTGTTTTGCAAGAAATCAATTATTACAAGTGTACTACAATAAAACCACAAAATAGTATCAGTAGCTGAATGAAGGTATGTCTAAAAAAGTCTGTGGAAAAAGCGTATGTTCACAGTTGTTTTGTAAGAAATCACTCATGACAACTGGTCTGCGACAATACATGGAGCAATATTGATAACACCAAGGTAAATGTGTACAGCAGGATTGTCTTGTTTTCACCATTGCATGTCAGCTACAAGCATTCAGACTGTGAGGTATAACAGTGTACTAGTAGTACACTGCAAATAATAACACATAATCGGATATTGGTTGCTGACTTCACAGATATTTCAACACTCTAACAATGTAATGTGTACACCTGAATTCTGCATAGTCATATATACATTACCTAGTATCTCTGTCATGCTTGAATGCCATGCATGTGTGTTCAACTGTCACTGCAGTCAAGTATAAAAATCAAGTATAAAATTGTACCAGTATTAGCAGGGCATATTCTGGTCCCAGGTGAGTTCTAGGAAAATATCAGTCAGTCAGTAATCACCAGTGACTCAATAGCTCAGTTTGCTAAATGATGTGTATGAAGTACATCTTTGCCACACACAGACCAGGGTTCAAAATCAGTACAGTATCAGTCATGTAATGTTTACAGATATTCTCTCCACAGAGACTACAGGTAAATGGGAGAAGTATCCCATATTATGAGTACATTATTGTGTTTTGACATGTCACAGACTGATACTATCATTACCAAGAATGTGAAAATATAGCATAAAAATAGGAAATAAGTGTAATAATAATAGAAAAAAAGAAATAAAATGTGTAAGCTCTGGTATGGCTGCATGCCTGGAGTGTGTGTTAAAGGTAGCTGCAGTCAATTAATACATTTGATGCAGATGTCCACTGCTGTCACTGCTATTGGGTTCTATCCCCATGCCTGCCAAGCAAGTCATAATAGTTGTTAACTGTCTGTACTGTACACATACATGTCTCTCAAGTGTCACAGAATGTAATTACAATTACGTAATCCCTCTGTCACAGATGTATCATCAACATGATTATATAAATAGCAAGGTAACACTACAGCAGCCCACAGTACACATTGGTAGTAATATAGGTACATCTGATGTGCAGGTGTTCTGTGCAGTTGTTACTGTTTAGTCCATACGGTCCCATGGGGATAGCCTGAGTGGTATGTACATGCTACAGAACTATAGGGCACTGTTACACATAAAGAAAGGACAGACCTGTAGAGTAGATAGAAGTACTGTTGTCAGCTATATAGCCTAGAATGGTACTAATGGACTGTATTTCTCTCTCACCCCAGCCCTTATTATCAAATATTTATTATTGTAATTCATTGGTTATGGTTTACTATTAACATATGTTGCTACATAAACTTTATTTTGGGACGTGTTTTATTATTGATATGTACTAAACTGGTTGCATATTAACATATCTTGTTGAATCATCTATTCTGTTGGCCTTAAGTCATAACTGTTACTGGCATACTGTTAATATACTGACTGTTCCTTTATTTATTGTTGCATTTCACATAATATGCATTGAAATGTAATGGGTTTATTTCCAATGTTCTGGCATGCTGTTATTACTAACAATGGTTTTGTTCATAAATAACCTAAATGCATTGCTGCACCTCCATAATCACATCACGTTAGAGTAGGCTGGTTCCTGCTGATCCACCTACCCTACCTCAGCCAGCTGTGGCACCAGGTATTAGCGTGTCTGGCACCCAAACTGGTGGTGCCTCCTCTGCTGGCCGGACTGGTGGCAGAAGGGCAGTAGTCACCCAGGATCGACTATGGGTCATGGAGCACAGGATTCTTCATGAGTGTTATGAACAATGCCTGCAATGGCTCAAGGGCAGACTCAACAACCTGGTGGGGCCTGCTGGCCCTGGTGCCCAGCCTCCAGCACAGCCACCTTCGGGGCAGTGACAAAGTGTGGACTGCGCATGGGTGGGGACCTTATTCACACAGTTGCCATCTGGAGGCACATGCTCCTCAGATTCCACATCACCCTCCCCATCCAAGGTGTTTACCCCCCTCATGTGTCACACACCTCCCCTGTCTGCTGTCTTGTCTGTCTTGTCTGTCCACAATTGCATCCCCTCCTACCCAAATTACTTCCCCACATGTACCTATATCTCTTCCCCAACATTCCACTCTCTCCTTATAAAAAATAAATAAATAAATAAATGATTTGGATACTTTGACTCCCACCGTGGGGATTCATTGAGGGCATACGCTCGATTTTGACTGTTTCTGCATCAACCACCCCACTTACGCGCTTAGAATCAAGCAGTACACCCACTGTTAATTTTACCCTCCGAACAGCATGCATACCTCCCATAATCATAAACTGCTATTAGCCTTTTACACTCAGCTCACCCTTTCAGGGCCTATGAGGTTTGTTTGGTCCTTGCCCCCTGCCTCCCTCTCTCCCACCCATTTCCTCATTTTTCAAAGCCTGCTGATTTGGGCAGCCAATCAAACGATAAAAAATAATAAAAAAGTAAGATAAGGAGAGGCTCACCTCCACATTTACACCCACTTCACTAAACACACTTCATTTGTTCTTACCTCTTCCATTTACCCTACCATAGCCTTGAGATTTTCTCACCGATAGTATTGATTGATATTACATACGCCCCACCATTTCCGCCCCTACCACATCTTCCACATGCCACAACCTATGTCCAGTCACCTTTCGAGATGACGTTCATCAGGTGCCCCCACCCTCCCATACCATCCATTAACAAAGTTGAACATTTTCCTAAATGCTTTTTAAAGGTCATAGGTAGTTTTTGAATCGCAATGTAAAAGAAACTTTTTATTTTGATTCTCTTTCAAGATAGATCTGCATGATGTATATCTAGTAAATAGCAAATAGCAATATGATAAACTGAAGTTTAATGTTGTTTTTCAATGTGCCAGGCTTGATCATTATATCAGTATATGATTATCCATTATTCTCAGTTGCCACACAGATGCAGTACATAGGCCCCACTGCTCATTTACTATGTATTGCATGTCTTTTTATATTTTTTACCATTCTATGTTTTTGGCAATGTTTCAATCAATAACCATACTGGCTCCTTCCCCTTAGCAGGTATGACTCTCTGAGCGTTCAAAAATGGCTAACACACCAGCACACCGGCTTTGCTGATGTAGCTACTTTTACAAGAGCAACACATCTACAGATCTTTTGCTGTGTTTTGACTGGGGACAGTTTAACTCCCACCATGGGGTTTCTCGATGAGCAGACTCTCAATTTTGACTGTTTCTTTCTCTACTTCAACTGTTCCACTTACACCTTGAATCAAGCTGTACACCCTCTATTTAAATTTTTTCCCCTCCAAACAGCATGCACACCTCCCATAATCAAAAAACTGTTATCGCCCATGTACACTCAGCACACACATTTAGGACATATGAGGTTTGGTTTGACCGCACCCCCTGCCTTTCCCTCATCCACCTCCTCATGTCTAAAAGCCCACTGAGCTGGACAGCCAATCAAATGACACATAAGTAAATTGGCATTGGTTCTTACCTCTTCCATTTTACCCTATCACAGCCCTTGAATTTTCCCACCAATAGTATTCATGGATATCACATACATCCCCACCCTTTCCAAACCACCCACAACTCCCACATTTCACAACCTGAAATCAGTCTTCTTTCATGATGACGTTCTTCAAGTTCTCCTCCTACTACCCTCCCACATCACCCAATACGTATGATGGTTTCTTACCCATCCAACCACGCTCCCTATCAATCGGCCACTACCTAATCACATTATACACATGATTCCAATGCTTATTGGCAGTTAGTATCCTTCCACTCATCACTGTTTGGTTACCCCCTATCACCCAATACGGTTCCTTCACCACCTTACTGCCTGTAATCATGACATAGACATTACAATGCATTCATTCCTATAGTATGTCTCACATTTATATGATTTTTTCATCCCCTAACAATAAATTTAAGATGCTTACTAACTGAAAGTTTACTACAGCACTCACCTACTGCAATTTTTGTTATATTATGCTATTTTCTTGCTACGTTATAAGTGGTTTTAAGTAAAATAAATCCTTTTTTTCCACTGGTGTTGGACTTATTCATGAGATTACTGTGATTTTCACCAGAAAACAATTTCAATGAAAGGTCTGTTCTGTTCAACAAAGTTTCTATATCTTACTATTATTAAGGTTCTGGTTGCTCGTACATGCCTCACATTGGTCCCCTGTTAGGTGGATCAATTCATTATTTTATTTTTTGGTTTCCGGGCCCAAGGTCCCTGGTCAAGATGAGCTTAAGGGTGTTACTCAGAGCCATTGGCTCAATGTAGTACACATGTGAGATTCGTTACTTTTATAAAAAATAAAAATAAAAAAATGGGCACCTGTCCCACAAAAAAAATATAGCCCCATACATAGCTCTCCATTTTACACACATGTCCACTGGACACAACTAATTAGGTCCAATTGGCCTGACAACACATTTATGTTGTCCTCACTCTTATCTCTGGGGTTTGAGAGTCCAAATTCATCCTCTATATCTGTCAAAATGCACAGCTATTGCTGTACAAGAAATGGAAAGCTATGGTCCTTCCCTGCACCCATCCTGCACATCGCTACCTGCCTTTCACTATGTTTTTCCCCTGCTTGCCCCCATCTCACCACTATCCTATCACCACCTTTTTTCTTTTCTTTTTAAATTTTTAGCGCAGGTTTGCACAGATTTAAGTGGTGCACCATGCAAAGCCACTCAAACTCACTTAAAAGTGCTTAAATGTGCCTTAATGATCTTATGTGTTTCTCATAATGTTAGGCATATGTACAAAATAACCACCCCTGACATGATTCAAATCCAGGTCCCTTTCAACTACAAGCCTACTGCACTAGCCCACTAGGCCACACAGATCTTAAAGCATCTGTTTTCAGGAAAACATACTGAGTGCCATTGACAGACTACAATTGAACCTAATGGGAGAAATGGAAGTGTACCTTGGACTCTGATGAAAAAATGTAGACAGCCAACTAAATATTAATGGCAGTACATTAGGACTAGGATTACAGGTAAATATTCACTTTTATCTGCAACTTCTTTAAACTCACCTGCTAAGCCATCAGTTGCAGAGTACATACGTTCAACTGGGACCCTGCTGTAGAACAACTGCCTGTGAAAGCCATGCACATACCAATGGATGCAGACAATGTGTGTCACAGCTGTATGTATGCACATATATCCTGCTGCAAAACTGACTCAGTATCTCACTCTGTTAAATCCTTTGTATACAGAGCATTTTATCACACACATTCCTGGGTCCAATTCTGGTGTGTTGCACTTTAATTACATTGTTGTGAACACAGCAAGTAATGACTGACTTATGCAATTTTGATCTTCATATGTTATTACTGAATTATCAGCTACCAAGTTTTGCAAGTCACAGGCCTGCAGGTAGGGACACACTGCACATATTCGGATAGCCTAACTATATTCCACCTACTACTCTGCTATTGGCACTGTTGCATAACAGATGTACCGTAAGCACATGCCTCAATTGCACTGTAATGTTTACCCTTACCCTGGCTCTGTTGTAATGAATGGCTGACACAGCTGCCGCAGTTACACATACAGCGTGCAGGTCTCCAAAGTGTCACACTCCCCCTCCATTGTGTCCTATAACAAGGGATCTGGACACAACCATGCATAAAGAGGGGGAAAAGGCCCAGAGATAAGTACATTTCACAGTTTGCCCCTACAAGCATAGTAAGTGAATAGAATAGCAGCTACTGCATTACCATGCATATTCTGATGGTTATGAAGTGTGACACTCATATGTCTCTCTCCCTCTTCTGACCTCAACCCACAATGTTTTCCAGTGACCTGCCAGATGATCACACTATCATGGGACACTGAGTAAACATATGAGGCAAAACTGTGGACATACTTCATACATCTCTACAGTGGACAGTATTCGTACTTACCCTCTCTGACACTGTAGTCTCCACACCTCAGTAATATCCATCTCAGAAACTAAGAAAGGAGCCAAGGCCAACATGAAGGCCTTATATATATCGCATTGTGGTGCCATGTCATTGGCTAATGATAGTGCAATTCAGCTGTGTTAGATGCAGTTAGCAAGTCTGAGCCCCAGATTGGTGCACAGGCAATTACCAGTTAATGAGCATTACCTACAAAAGGCAAGCAACTGCTTATGGGGAACAGGTCTGTATGTGGTTTTACTCACACAGACAGTGTATGTTGATAGCATTTTTACAAAGGAACCATTTAATAAAAGGAATACATCACTCTACCAGGTATGTACTACATTTCCCCATAAAAAGAGATGCAGATGGGAGGAAGGAGGTATGGGGTATAGGGATTAAACAGTAGGCTTGTATTAGAGCTATGATGCTGACATGTCAGTTATACTCCACTGTCCAACACCTACAGGCATGCCTCTCAATTGTCCCTGATTTGACTCACATATCTATTATGTCCCTGTCCATCCCTCCTACAATGGTCGGCTGCTATAGCCAAGATAGTGGATTACACCTAAGACATAGTGGCACTAAGTACAGGTGTACACTCCTGTATCATCAACCTATGGACTGTAATTCATCTCCTCTCAGTCTGTTAATGCCACACATAAATAATATTAACACTGTAAAAGTGTCCCTGATGTACTCTGGCTAAGTCCCTGTTTCGTGAACATTCATCCCCATCTGGTTGAGAGCTAGAGCTATGCCTGACATACCTCTCAACCTCCTACAGTAAGACAACAGGATAAAGACATATTTAATGTGGGGACAAAGGCCCAAACACAGTGACAGACTATACATATTGGCCTTACAAAGTAAGAATGTGATTAGAGTAACAGATATTACTGTAGCGTAGTTGTTGTCTGAGGGGTCTGATGGGTGACAGTTAGATTCTATGTTAGTTTTCTGACGGCAACCATCAATCAGTGGATAACCATTTTACAGATCTGCACACAGTTGTGCAAGACAGACCACAGCTATGAGGCAAATATGGTGATATTTTGCAAACCTCTGCATAGTTGAGTTGTATGATGCCATCAGGGAACATATACAACAGCAGGTTTGCATTGCTGTCTGTCATTGTGGCACACTGGTGTGGCTGGGCTGTCAATGACAGTTTTCTTCGACAGTGGCCATGTCACATATTAGTGGGGATTTGCCTGTAGGGGACACACCACAGTACACTGCACTGATGGCTGTAGAGACATACTGCAGAATCTGTCCCAGCACACAAGGACATTACCCACTATTGCTACTATCTTGGTCTTAGCCACACATGCAGTGTATCACCAAACTGTGGGGTATGACATGTGAGGAAGCAGTGGATAGTGCAGGCCATTATGAGTGTGTAGGGTGTGTACATAGTGGACATCCACGTATCTGGTCCTGTAATGTGTTTCCCTCTTGTTGTCTTGCAGGAACGATGTATCAGTGGAGATATTCTCCATTTTCATCAGCAGAAAATGATGCTATACTGGATGCCCTCAAACTCAACAATCACATCCTGCTGTCAAGGGGTCGCCACAATCATGAACAGCGGGCAGCATTGTGGGCCAACCTTGTGAGGGCTGTTAATGATATTGACCAAGAAGACAGGACCTATAAGCAGGTTCGACACCAGGCCACAGACATGGTCAATGCCACATGTCAAAGGACAGCTGCTAGTGCCAGAGATTGTGCTGCTATAGGTGGAAGGCCTGCAACAGAACAACCACTCTCAGCCACAGAGGAATACCTGGTGAACCTAGGATCCACCCATAGCTCCCAGCCAACCATCACATCATACATCCTGGAGGAGTGTCCAGGTAGGCTGACTCTGTTCACCAGTATAATACATTTGCAGTCATTGTTGCAGGCTCTACAGACCAGTACATGGATGTCAGGACTATCTATATTGGATAGGGGGGTTGTCTTTTCACCACAGTTGTGCACACATACTCAGAATGTCAGAAATACAGCCAGTATCACATTAGCTACTGTACATGTGGATATATGCACATATTAGCTTGTAACACTGCAACATTTGGTGTTGCTGACAATACCTCTCCCTCACCTTTTCACAGGTATGGCAGGTGTGGCCAGAGTTTGTAGTCCTGTATCTGGTTCATAGGTTCATAGGTAGGTACTAGGCTATTAGCTCTAGGGCCTATATAAAACTAGCCAAAAAGGTACCCTGGCTTTTGCCACCCAAAAAAAATATTTTCCTGTGCCCCTGTTGAGCAGAGCCCCAGAGGTGATCCCCGGGCTGAATTTCCCATCCAATCATCAAGATTTTTCTTGAAGAGTGCTAATGAGGAGCTTTGTTTGATATAGATAGGTAGTTTGTTCCAGAGTATGGGAAGTTTCTGGGACAGGAATCTATCCCTCCAGCATGTTCTGTTTATTGTGGTGACAAGGTTTAGGTCCCTAGAGCATGTAGCTTGGAGGGATTGGGATTTCTTTAAGTGGAGGATGTCCAACAGCTCTGAGTTTGACATAGCTTTGTATGTTAGGCAGAGATTGCCTCTGAGTAGGTGATATGCAATGGAGTAAAGCTGGAATGTTTTGAGATGGTCTGCATAGGGCATCTATTTGAGGCCAGTAATCTTCTTTGTGAAGTATTTCTGTGGCCTTTCCAATTGTTGTAGATGTCTTGTGAGGTACATACCAAAAGGGGTGTTGTACTCTATAATGGGTCTAATGAGTGACGAGTAGAGGGGAACAATGACCTCTTTTTTCCTGGATGAGAAACCTTTTGTGATGAGGATTTCCTGACTACTGTGGCGATGTGATTATCAAAGGAGAGACTACTGTCCACCTGTGTCCCAAGGTCTCTTATCACACTTTCGGTGTTAAGTAGACTACCACCTATGTGGTAGCTCATGGGTACAGACTGTTTACCAAAGGGGATGACAATGTACTTTTTAGCATTGAGCTTGAGGCCATGGCTTTGACACCAGGCATCTGTCTCAGTAAGGCCCTTTTGTAGGATGTCCACATCGTTAGGAGTTTCAATTATGGCTCCTAGTTTGCAGTCATCTGCGAACTTCATTAGCCAAAGACCTTCTGTGTTAGCTTGTACTTCAGAAAAGTAGATATCAAACAGGAGAAGACCCAGGACTGAACGCTGTGGTACTCCACTTGTCATTGGTCTGAAGTCGGATTTGGAGTCTGCTACTTTCATAGTGTGGGTTCTGTCAGTGAGCCAGTTGGCAACCCATTTTGTGACATAGGGATTTATACCTAGTTTAGTGAGTTTATCTATAATTCCAGAGTGGGGGGATGGTGTCAAAAGCCTTGGCGAGATCTAGATAGGTTGTGTGAACCACTTTACCCTTGTCTATGGCTTTGGTGACTGCTTCAAAGAAGTCTATCAGGTATAGGAGACATGATCTGCCTTTTACAAACATGAACAGGGTGGGGTCCAGAGTTTGGAGATTACCAATGTCTTTGTTTATAAGTTCCATGATGATACATTCCATGGCCTTGCAGACCAGGCTTGTTAGGTTAATGGGGTAGTAGTTCCTGAGGTCCATGGTGGATCTCCCTTTGTGGAGTGGGATAACCATCGCTGTGCGCCATTCAGTGGGCACAAAGCCTGAGGTGAAGCTATGATTGAACATGGTGCTTAGGTGGGGTGCCAGTTCATTCTGTAGTTCACGTAGAATGCAGCCTGGGATATTGTCAAGTCCCATGGATGCTGTTTTCTTGGCTTTGGAGAGTGTGTTTTTATCTGTACAGCCATGATTACAGGAACTTTGCATTCTTCTGGTATAGAGATGGGCCCTTTAGGGGGTGAGAGAGGGGTAAATTTAGCACTGAACCTATCTGCCAGGATGTTGGCAATATCAGCCAGTTCTGCATATTTAGCGCCATTGTGCTGTAACTCAGAGCAGATCTGAGTGTTGCCATTGAGATTCTTGACATAGCTATAGAATGCTTTGTGGCTGTCTTTAGAATCAGTGGTGATTTTCTTTTCATAACTAGCTTAGGAGGATTTTATAAGGGATCTCAGCTTCTTACTGAGGCTGACCAGGGAGTTCCTACAATCATGGGATTTTACTCTTTTTTGCAACAGTTTCTTTCTTCTGTTGTAGAGTTTGTTTATGGCACAGGACCACCATATTGGCTTCCTTTTTTTGGAGGATGGCATCTTGGTTCTGTTAGGGATAGCATGATCCATGCACTTGTGTAAGTGCTTATAACGTGCATTTGTGTAGGATTCAGAAGTCGTACCTCTATTGTCCGTCTGCATGGGTGTCATGAAGTTTACCACGTCTGTCTTAAGAAGCATGAAGTTGGCTTTGGAGAAATGTTTTACGGTGGTTTCCCTAATGGGGGGTGGGGGCGGGATGTGGATATCTAGGGTGATTAGTTTGTGGTCGGATCTGACCAACAAGGAATTGACCTCTGGTATGGAACATCGATCACCCATGTTGGTAATGACCAGGTATAGGATATTGGCCCCACTGGTGGGGGTGTGGATAAGTTGATCCAAGGTGCTGGAATTTATGAATTCCAGAAAATGTTGAGCAAAAGAGTTGGTACATGAGTAGTTTTCCCTGTTAATGGTGGGTTAGTTGAAATCGCCCATTATGAGGGTGTTGGGTTGTACCCTAATATTTTCCAGTGTATCAAGAAATGAGGAGAGGGAATCATGGGGCATGGTGGGGGATCTGTAGCAAGTTACAATTTGGATTGCGGTCTTGCCCAGAGTTAGTTGCACTTGGATAATCTCTGATGCATTATGCTGAGCAACTAGCCTGGAGGTGTGGATATCCTTAATGAATATGGACACACCTCCACCTTTAGTGTTTCAGTCCAGGTTAGGTGGCCGAAAGGTGTGGTATGAATTATAGCCTGGTAATGCAGGGGTGCTCTCTGGAGCCTTGAACCAGGTCTCTGTCACTGCAAAGTGGTAAGTGTCATACTGTTGTTTTGCTTGATCAGATATACCCTATGAATGTTAAGGGCTGCCATTTTGCCTTTTGCACACGTATTCTGCTTAGCTAGAGTAGAATAATTGTATGTCCCTTTTTAGAGCAGTTAACTACAGTACACAGCCTAGGGAATGACAGACGTGTATTTCTACAAACATTAACGTTTGCACTTATAGTTATCAGCAACTACACAGCCTGCTGTACATGAGACAATTACTCCAAGATGCCCATTCAGACACAATAGGGAGAAGGTACATACCTGAGGCAGTGGTACTACAAGTGGCATATCATTGTCAAGCTAGGTGTACTGGGTTTTATGTGTAGTTCTGTCACATACACTGTCATATTGCATACCTCACAGGTGTATTGAACTGGCAACATTACCCGGATGTAGGGGGTCTATATTACATGAACGAACATTTAGTTAATCAAGTAACTAAATGTCGATCACTAAACATTGAAGACCCAAAACCATGAACAGCAGTTTCCACTCAGGGAAACAAGTCGTTTGGCCGTTACACGGATTTTGCCCTGTTTTCAATGTGGAGCGAATCCGGGGTGTGGGGGTGTGTTTATTGTTTTTTTTTTTTTTTTTTAATGTAGGAAAACGGCATTGTTTCCCTGTGTGGAAACTGCTGTTCATAGTTTTGTGTCTTCAACATTTAGCAATCGACGCTTACTTATTCGATTAACTAAACGTTCGATCACGTAATATAGACCCGATGTAGGTGACGTGTATGTTATACATGGCCTTGGTTGTCTGTGTATGTTGTTGTGGGTGTGTGTGTTGTGCATGGGATCAGAGATGAGAAGATGTGGATCCTCATCTATATAAGTAGTACCATCTGCTGTAGGTGTACCCTGTGTGATTGACTAGCTATGTTGCATTCCACCTGCCAAGTACTTCAAGGGGTTTAATGGCCCTAGTTTAAGTGTAACAGAACACATCAGTAATTAATACCTCAATGGCTTTCTCAGCCAATTTTCTTTTGATAGCCTTCCTTTGCTGTGGACTGTGGCATGCCACGCAGATAAACAAAGCTCAGCAGTCAGTAGACACACCCCCATGGTAGAGCATGCTCAGCATGGTCGCATGCCATGCAAACATGCTGAAATATGCTCAAACCCAGTGAAATTCATGCCCCTAAGGTAAACAAAGCTTAGCATTCTCCAGACACACACCTCTGCTGAGCAGAGCGGCATGCCACACAAACAGGTGCCACTGAGCTCAAATGCACTTAAAGGTTTGCAGACACACCCCTTTTGATGTCAGCTACCTCTTCTGTGGACAGCAATATGGTTCTGTGCCTACATGAATGGGATCTGCAGACACAGATACCCATTTCTGCTATTCAGTAACCCAAGCTCATGATTTACATACCGATCCATGCAGAGTACATGGTAAGTACACAGATTCAGGCCCTGCCTTGTTAGCAATCACAGCAGTACTACACTGTACATACCCCATTCAAGGTCCTGTAATACATTACTGTTACATACTGACAAATTCTGTTTTTTACAATATTTTTTTTCCATAATGGCATGTTTGCACACTGCACTGCGCAAATATACCCATGGTATTAAAAAAAAAATTTGCATTATTTTCCATACTGTTTTGGACACACACAGTGCTTACCTTTACACATGTTTGTGTCCTCTATACTATTTCTGCAACTGTAACTCCACTTTTACAGCCCCTAGGGTTATTTTAACTTCCTGTACACAGAACAACTGCGGTGGTGGTGCTGCGGTAGCATTGTCGCCTCACAGTTAGACGTTGCCCATTCGATTCTCAGTTAGAGCGTCTTCTGTGTGGCGACATGCGTGAATGGGCGTTCCTTCATTGAAGGTTGTGCGTTAGGCCCGGCAAGCCAGCACGTAAAAATCTACTGCCAATCATTAGCGGACTGGAGTTCCGCTGTGCTGATCCCTAACCGGGAAAAGCCGAAAGACACAACAACAACATTCTGGACACCAATACAGGGTGGCCATGAATGCTATCTGCTTGCTGGATCACTCTACCTGCCTCATTTGCATGCATTTTGCCTGCCTATGAGATGATTTGCATACCGCAGACACTTCCATGTTCACACACTCATGCACACACCTCAGCTCCCTTTACTGGATTGCACATCTGCTTACTTTCATGTAAGCAGTGTGCCACCATGCCTACATGGAGAATAACTCCATGTAGGCTTTATTAAATTCCCCCTGACATTTTTTTTGATCATTTAGCAATCTGGATACAGGTTCAAGAAAAGGAAGGGTATGTAAGGGTAGGTAAAGATATTAAAAGGCTAAATTAAAAAAATTTAAATGAGGAAGAGGGTCTAATCAATTTTGGAGAGATCATGTAGACATAAATTTTTTTCAGAAAGATTGGACAACTTTCTGGATACATTTTTCAAGAAAAATACAAAACAATCTTTCTTGGAATGGGAAGAAATAAACAGAACAAAACAGAAACAATAATATAAAAAAAATGAGACTAAATAAAGAAGATAATGAAAGCCTAGAAATAATTGAATGATATTTTAAAAGAAGTAAAAGCAAAAAAAGCTGCAGTATTAGATGGAAATTAATCTTCTTCTTTCGGCTTTTTCCCAGTCAGGGGTCGCCACAGTGGATCACCTTGTCCGCACATTGAATGGCAGTGGAGTTTTACTGTGTCGAGTTGCCAGCCTGGCACCCAACCTTCCACAGAAGGCACACTCACACGCACACCTAGGGCCAATTTAGAGTGTCCAATCCACCTGCAGCATGTCTTTGGGATGTGGGAAGAAACCAGAGCACCCGGAGAAAACCCACGTGACCACAGGGAGGACATGCACAGAAGGCACCCCAGCCAGGGATCGAACCGGAGAACCTCTTGCTGTGAGGCAGCAATGCTAACCACTGCACCACCGTGGCCGCCCTTTTTAGATGGAAATTAATATTATATATATAAAAATATGGAAGAGTGGCAAAAGAAATATGTTATGCAAGTATTAAATGAATGGTTAAAAATGGAGTGGCAGAAAAAGAAATATGTATGAGAATAATGATGTTTATATGGAAGAAGAGAGAAAAGGAAGATATAAGAAATTGGAGGCTGGTAGTACTGAATAACACAGATTATAAGATATTTATGAAAATAATAGGGAAAAGATTACAAAATAAAGTAGATAAGCTGCTTGAAAATACAATTTTTGGTAAAAATGAAAGTCAAGAATTGCTGAGGATAGTGAAGGAAATGGTACATGATATAATAAATAGAAAGGCTGAAATTGAAATTATGGCAGATGATCTGAGTAAAGCATCTGATAAAATACAACATGAAATTTTATGGTATATGTTGAAAGATTACAATATAAGTGAGAAAATAATAAAAATATTTGTTTCAGTGTATGAAAATAACAAAGTGGGAACAGTGCTAAATGTGTGGTTAAGTAAAGAGATAAATGTAAGAAGTGGCATAAATCAGTGATGTCCAGCAAGCAGTATTCTGATTGCATTGATTATGAACGCAGTGGTTAGTAAGATAAATACAGCCTGAAAATTAGCAGGATATATATTTTTTATCTCTAGTATTCCATTAAGAGCTAACTTTTTTAGTATAATATATTTCTTCTAGACACTTTCTAGCTTAGTTTTTTGTTCTTTTCTAAGCTCCTTGGATTTCTGCCATTCAGCTTAGTACATTGTATTTACACATAGCATAACGTGAATTTTAGCAGCTTACTGATTGCTTTTTTCTGATGAAAGCTGCAGCAATTAGTGTCCAGGTCCATCCCATTATGTTTGCCCTTGCTATGCTTGGACTCACTTTACTCCTCTACCCTAGCCCCAATTTCCACCCACCACCTCTACTCCTACATTCATTTTTAACCTAACCACACCTACCAGACACAGTTATGCAATCATCAGTTCAACTACAAATACACCCTAATTTAATTTACATACCTGCCTTTCCTTTTCACCCGCGGTTGTGTTGTGGTAGCGTTGTTGCATCACAGTAAGACGCTGTCCGGTTCGATTCTCAGCTAGAGCGTCTTCTGCGTGGAGACATGCGTGAATGGGCATACCTTCATTGAAGGTTGTGCATCAGGCCTGGCAAGCCGGTAAGTAAAAATCAACTGCCAATCATTAGCGGACCGGAGTTCTGCTGCGGCGACCCCTAACCGGGAAAAGCCAAAAGACACAAACAAACCTGCCTTTCCTTTTCATATGCTTTTTACTCCTTTTTCTACTCCCATCTTATCTTATCTCTAGTTATTTACCCTTTTTATTAATTAATCTCCTTCACCCTACTTATTACTGTTATAACTATAATACTATTTCTTAAATTCTGTATTAACAAAATGCTATTCTTTCATACATATCTGCTAATTCTCATAACTCTAGCCTTTCATCTAACATCCAATCCTAATCAATTTATGATAAAACTGTGCTCTCCTACCTATGTACTCCCATCACTACCCCATACTACATACATAGGCATTACCATAGCATCAAATCTCTGTAATACCACCAAAACAGAATTTTTTACATATAGTTATGCACATCGACTTCCTACTCCCTATCTACTTTGCAAATACACTAGACTTACACTGAAATATTCACACCCATTCCTACACATAATATCTCACCTCAGACTTAGTGGTGACATTCACCATAATCTAGGTCCCAATACCAGTCAACAGGTGGTCCACACACCATCCAACTCATACTCCCACAATGCTACTAACCTATCCCACAATGGATCTAACCTTTTACTTATCAACATGAATATTAGAAGCCTAGCAGGCAAAATACATGAATTTCATTTTTCTTTCTCACACTCTTCTCCCCCGACATAGTAGTTTTATCTGAAACCTGGCTAAAACATCAGACAAGTGACAATTAAATTCTTACCCCAGGCTATAACATCCATAGATTGGACAGAATACACAAATGTGGTGGAGGTATAGCCATAATTTATAAAAATACATTCAAACTAGAATGATTAGAACCAAACCCACCAGTACTCAATAAGGTCAATATATTATTTACCCATCTCGAAGTTAATCCCAATAAATATATAATTATTATAGCAAACCACATCCCTCCTGCTAACAACCTCTCCATCACTGAGAACTTTTTTCAATATCTCCTTGACATTTAATCAGGAATCCATAATATTGGGAGACTGCAATACTGAGTGGTCCACTTGTACCTTAGATTTCCCCTCAATCTTCATCAACATGTATGGTTACTCACACCTAATACAATTCCCAACTAGAATACACAAAAACACTAATAGGTAACCTATTCTAGACTGGACTTTAACCAACAAACCATTACTGGCCCAAAAATCCAGATGCCTCCCAGATAACCTCAGTGACCATCTACCTACCTACCTACTCAGACAATATCTGCATCTGCCAGAAAATACTATATTCACACTAATTTGTAACCAAAAGAACTTCTCAGCCCACACCTTTATATTCATTCTCAAGAATTGTGACTGGTCTCCACTAAAGGTTATCCATCTTGATTCTGCCATTGAATACTTTAATAACAAATTCCTAGACACACTAAACAACCTGGCACCCTTTAGATATGTCAGGGTAAAATCAAACTATACACCACGATTAACAAAAGACACCAAACAGTTACTGAAGCTTAGAGATAATGCATGATTACAATACCACTTCAACAAGAAACAATCCACCCTAGACTATTACTGGCAACTGAGAAATAAAACCAAGAAACAGATCAAGTATGATAAAAAAATACTATACTGTTATCCAAGAAAAAAATCAAAACAACTTTCATAAATTCTGGGCTGCATTGAAACAGCTATTTCATCCTGGTCAATCCACTACTCCAGTCCCTTCCACTATAAATACTACCGGTATTATAGCTACACAATTTAATAAATACTTTATCAACTCCATACTATCACTAACCAGAAATAACAGTGATGCTCCCCTAACCATACCTAAAGAAGAATAGAAAATTACAAATGCATTCTCCCTCAAGTCAGTTCAAGCCAGCAATATTAAAAATGTCAACAATCTTAAACTGGCAGCTAATGCTATTGCTTATCCCATCTCTATCACAGAACAATATGTGCCCAAACTATGAAAAATATCATACATCATCTCACTACATAAAGGGGGAATCTCCACAAAACTCTCTAACTACAGGCCAATAGAAATTTTATCTCTTCTATCAAAAATTTTAGAAAAATGCATACACTTACAACTCAGAAATTATCTTGTATCCAATAATCTTTTAACCCATACCCAACACAGTTTCAGACCCAATCATAGTACCACTACTGCCCTCATAAGTTTCATCAACACTGTCAATCAATTCAAAAATAATGGACAACTAGTTTATTCCATCTTCTTAGACATGCCCAAGGTATTCAACACCATATCCTATCAAAATCTACTCAATGAACTATCAGCCCTAGAACTAAGCCATACTGCCCTCTCATGGTTTCAGAACTATCTATCTGACTGTCAACAAGCTGCCAAATGGCAACATGATCTCTCCTCCCTCTTACCTTTCACCATAGGTGTACCATACACTTCAATTCTAGGCCCAGGCCTTTTCACTATCTTCACCAATAAACTCCACCTTGCCACTACCGTGCAGTACGCAGATGACTCCACTCTCATCTGTGCTGCACCTTCCCTCCCATAACTCCATGAAATAACACAAAATTCCTTCTCAGGTGTAGAATCTTGGTTGTCTAACTATGAATTAATCCTCAACTCCAATAAAACCAAACTAATGCTCTTTTCAAATAGCAAAACCCCTGACTGCCTATCCTCCTTTCTCCACTATTCATCTAACAGTACCAAGACTGATGCTGTATCTCACACACAGCTGCTCAGAATCACTATTGACAGTAATATGAAATTCAACAAACACCTATCTCTGATAATTAAAAAGGCCCACATAAACCTAGGCTCTCTATACAAGTTCAAGCCATGCCTCACCAATGCCACTAGACAATCATTGTCATAATTCACCTACTATCTCCCTGCTTTATGCCTCTCCCATCTTCAGCAGTCTTAAGAAAACAAACTTAACTAAACTAGAAGCCTGCTACAACAACATTGCCAGATTTGCCACCAACTCACTATGTAGATCTCACCATTATGCTGCTCTTTGTCAACTGAACTGGTTAAAAGTACCCAATCTGTTACCCTTCACCCAACTTTCAACTGCCCATATCATGATATACCAACCAGGTAAGTGCCCTGCACTTCAAAATCTACTACAACCCTACTCCAATAATAGATCCCTGAGATCCTCTGACAAATTTCTACTACAAGTTACAAAATCTAATAACACTTTTGGGGACTCACTTTACTCCAACCATAATTCCAGGGCTTGGAACTCTATCCCTTAACATATCCTTACTGCCACCAACCTCTAAGTTTAAACAACTTCTCAAGACTTACTTAGCCAACACCTGGCTCTGCACATGCTCATCCCCTGGCTGAAAACTGTAGTTCCTATATTTCCAATCTCACATTTTTTCTTCTCTCGCTCTTCCTTAGTTAACTTTTTCCATATTCTAAGTGTCTTACTCAAATCTAAATGTCTAACATCTCCACGTCTGCTATATTTCCTCCAATACTTCTCCTTTAACTTCTTTTTTTCCTTTATCCATGATTATTTTCCATCCAGTTTATTAGTTACTTCTACATATATTGTATTTCTGCTCTAAAATCATATGTACCTTGTAATTTAATTAATGATTTTATGATTTTTAGCTTGTAAAAAGAGTATGCTTGGTAATCCGTATTTGGGGCTTTCCCCCAAGTCTCTGCTGAAAATGGACTTTTTGACCAGTCAGACTTTCCCGGTAAACAAACAACAAATAAATAAATACATAAATAAAAATAAATAAATAAGTCGAGAGAGGAAATTCAACTACTGGTGATATTTACCTATGCAGATGATATAGTGTTAATGACTAAGAATAAAGAGTAGATCAAAGAAGGGATAAAACAACTTCATCAGTACTTAAAGGTTAATGAACGTGCATAAATAAGGGTAAAAGTAAAGGCATTGGATTAACAGATAAAAATAGAAGGTATCCAGTTTAATGAACCAGTAATAGAGATTTTAGGGATAACATTTGGGATTTGTGTACATAGAATGCAAAAATGGAAGAATATCATACAAAAAACAAGAATGTATATATGCTCTGGAGGACATATAAGCTGACATACAAGAAAAAAGTATAATTAAATAATTTGATTTTATTGAGAAAAATTGCATATTTAGCAAGTGTGTATATAGCATCATCAAAGTATGAAAAGGAATTAATGTCAATTGTATTTTCATTTATATAGAGATCAAGGTTAAACCCAGTCAGAAGAGGGGTGTTGTATATAAAAGAAGAAGAAGGAGGGTTAGATTTCATTAATCCGATTGTCCATGCAGCACCTCTGAATTTATATAAGGTATTAACAGGGTTAAAAGACGAGAACACAGCTGTAATAAATATAATAATGAAAGAAAAATACAAGGAAATATGGGAAAGAGTAGGTAGATGGAAAAGATGGAAAGGATATTTAAATGAGGAAATAAAAGAATATCATGACAAAATTTTGATATGGAAAATAAATATAAATATGAAAGAGTCTATTTAAATATAATGAATAAACATGATTGTATTTATCCATGCAGACATCTAGAAAATTAAAACAAGAAGAGCCATAAAAGTAAGATATGGGCGGTATAAAAAGTTTTATGAATGTAAAGATTTTTGTGGAGATTAATAGTAAGAAATTTGCCAGTGAAGGCTAATATGCCATATAAAGAATATAAGAAAGACTTTGCAATTATTGTGGTGAAAATTAAACAACTGAACATATTTTCTTGAATTCGAAAAGGATAAAAGATTTTTGTATGAAAATATATGAAAATAAAGTACAGGAAGGTATTAAAAGCATAAATATTTTAGAATATGGGTGTTGTAGCAATAAATGACAGAAGGATGTGAATAATTTGATAGAAATGTTTTATGAACTATCTGAAATGAATGATTAAATAAGATAAAATTCAATGAAAAGGAATATTGGCAGAATATTGAAGAAAATACAATTCTGGTTATGGAAAAAAAGGGTGGGGGGTGGAAATTAAAAGATAAGATTAGAACGTATTAAATTTTGGGTAGATAGTAAAGTGAAAATATATAAAAATAAATATATATAATTATAAATAATGTATAATATGTAAATATTGATAATAATGTAAATATGAGCACTTCCTGTTTCTGTTCCAGGCACAGAGGCAACTCAGAGAAACAGGAAGGCAGGTGTAAAGAGAACAAGATGATGGAGTGGTAAAAGAAATGGAGGAGAAAGCAAATATTTAGACCAGAGAATGTGTGCAGGATTCTGAGGAAATATTTCAAAGAAATCTCCTTGATGGAGATTAGTCAGGAAGTGATAAATGTATAATTACAATCCTCCAGTCAGGAGGGTTGAAGGATGATTTACTTAAAAAATGATGGGGCAGAGAGTGAACCAGAAAATGAAGGAAATGTTTCATGTGGGGACATTATGTAGAAAATACTAAAAGTGGATGCAGAGACAATTCTGAAGAATAGTAGTAAAACTACTGCTTAGTCAAAAACTCTGCTTGTGCTGTGCTGATGAGGTCATAACAAGGCCGCAATATGCATATCCACAGCTAGTGGGGTTTGGCTTTATTGGCCTGAAATTGTCCATTAAAATGACTTTAAAAGTAAAAAAGTCATGGGCATTCTTGATCACCATATAGCTGAAATACCTGATGTTCATAAGGGTCATTTACATATATCCCATGTGCCTCTGATACAGGAGGTTTGAGAGGTCACTCAGTGGAAGTTCTAGCTTGGCTGGAGTTTTCATTTAGTTTTTACTGATTGTTTTTTCCTGTGTGACCTTCTCAGTCCTCGTTTTAAATGAGCTAGATAAAGTATTAGGACAAGTAATTACAGACTTGAATGCAGGACCAGATAGAATAGGGTATGAAATGTATTGGCAATTTATATATATATTTTAAGATTTTGAATGAATGGTTAAATGAATGTTTTATGTATGAAGAATTATGTAGTGGAATATTTAAATTTGTATGAAAAAAGGAAGACAGAAGACAATTAAAAAAACTGGAGACTATTAGTACTGAATAATGATTATAAGTTCTTTATGAAAATAATGCAAAAGACGTTTGAAACTAAAATGGAAAATTTTATGAAAGATAGTATATATAGCATAAAAGGGAAAGTTTGTTAAAAATTACTAATGATAGTTAGAAAAATTGTGGATGATATTATGAATAGAAAAGAAGAAGTGAAAATCATGCTAGGAGACCTTAATAAGATATTTGACACAACTGGACATGAAATCTTATGGGTAATAATGAAAGATTATAATATGTGAGAAAGTTAGGAAACTATGAGTAGATCAATATATGTGTATATACCTTTAAGAAGCTATCCAAGGGCTTGCACAAGTGTATAAATACTGAGCACATGCAAGTCTGACTGCCATTTTGTAGTAAGCTGTTAAGATGTAAGCATACATGTATGTAAGTTCTGTTTGTTAACTAGTTTGTTCATATCTAAAGATGCTGCTAGCCATCCTGATGTGTTTGCATGTATTAAAGCATTTGAACGAAACCCCAAACCTTCTTGTTTTATGTATTAGAGACAAACCAGTGACACAGTGTCAAAAGTGGCATATCTAAAAAGACACAAAGTCAGTAGAAGCATATCGAAGGGGCAAGGAGTCAGAAACAGCTTGGCTAAAATGACTTAAGGCACTTGTTTAGATGCTGGTGGAATATACAAGAGTGGGATCATTCCTAAATGTGCAAACTTCACAAAACAGGTCAGAAATTAATTTCAGATATTAAAACTTTCTCAGCACTATTTCTTTTATATAATATGAAACCAGGCATACAGAACATTCTAAATAATATTTGTATAAACTGATATGTATGAGATTGACAAAAATATTCAAATTACTATGGAAAATGTTTGTAATAAAGTCCAAATTGCATAAAATGAATAAAATAAGGGGAAATGACCACATTTTCATAAAGTATATGTATTTTCGTATTAAGCAAAGATATCCGAGTTATCAGAAGTGTATGAAGTGCTTGTGTTTGTGTAGTGTTACAGTAAAGCTATTTCACAAAGTACAGCCATTACAAGGCATGCAGCATTTCAAAGAGTTTATTTCACATTTGAATGTTGTTAGAAGATCACAGGACTGTTTGTTTGTACATAATTACAAGGGTCATATTTTCAGTGTGTTGGTGTATACTTTGTGGGCATTGCAAAAGAATTTTGAAAACCTAGTGCACTTGTGTTTGACAGTAATATTGCTGAGAAATGGAGAATGTTTGAGCAAGAGTATGACATTTTCATACAGGCTGCATTTTCTGATAAAGATGACCATACAAAGGCATTTATTCTAACCATATAACATAAAACTTAATACATGATCCATTTAAGATGTGAACACAATAAAATGTTATCATAAATATGATATATATAAAACATAACAATTATATATAAAAACATAAATCACTTATTATCTAACTTATAGTTTCCTTGAATTTAATGTAGGCTTAATGGATGGTCTTTCATTTAAGACCTTCCCTCTATCTGCCCTAAGTATTATTATCCATTTCACCTCTTGGTATCACTCTGTCTATCACCATAAAAGTAAATGTGTGGTCATCTCCTAGCATCATAACATGTTTAGATAGAGCATTGGTTGATGTTATAAATGTCTTCCCTCACTCTATCTCTAAAAATCTTGTCTGTTTTACCAATGTAGCATGATCCACATGTTAGGCACTTGGCAAAGTAGACCACATGTGGTGTTTTACAATTGGCATTAATTTCAAATGTGTAGTGCTGACCTGTACCTGGATGTATGAATGACCTGGTGGTATCAATATAACAACAAAAAATTACAGTTCCCACAAGGGTGCATACCAGTCACTCCTTCACTATATCTATTACTGTCCTTAGGGTGGCACAATAACCTTTTCAGGTTATGTTTAGGATTTTTAGAGATAGAGTGAGGGAACACATTTTTAACATCAGGATTAAGTCACAAACCAATGCTCTATCCAAACATGTTATGATGCTAGGAGATGACCACAAGTTTAAATTTATGGTGATAGAGTGATGCCTGCTGTAGGTGAAGGTGATATTAAAAATATGACAGAGAGAAAAGAGGTGAAATGGATAATAAGACTTAGGGCAGATAGAGGGAAGGGCTTAAATGAAAGACCATCCATTAAGCCTACATTAAAATCAAGGAAACTATCAGATAATAAGTGCTTTATGTTTTTATATATAATTATGTTTTATATATATCATATTTATGATAACATGCTGCTAAATGTTTTTTTATTGTGTTCACATCTTTGCAGATTTTTTATGTGGTTTTCTATGTAGGGAATATGGTGGGTTTCACTTTAAATTAATGCATTTAAGTTGCATGTATGTTGATTGGTTGATGTATAGTATTTAAATGGATCATGTATTGAAGGTTTTTATGGTCTGAAGAAGCTCTTATGCAAAAGTGCTTACCTCCTTTATTAAGTACAATTTTATGTTATATGGTTGGATTCATATGAATTGCATGGTTCGTGTATTGTCTTATTTTTCTTTGCTGGTTTTACTTGTTAATTAGTTAGCAATAACACATTTGCCCTTTACTGTGTGACATTTTGCTGCATTTGTTTATCTACTTATTTTTATCTCACACCAAGAAGGGACATGGCAGAAGGGAGTGTACAGGACTTGTAACTCGATTATAGACCTAACAGACCTGCAGAGGTGAAGAGGAGTATTCCGGACAGGTTTTTAGCCTGTGTTAAGTCAGAAGGGAACCCTCTGATGGCTCATGATGTCACATCCGGTGATGCGAGTGCTATAATTGATGTGGCAGATTCTGAAATGCTTAAACAAGCAACAGAGAAACTTGAAAGGGATTTTCTAAAGTTGAAAAGACTTCAAATGCAAAGACAGCATTTTGAGGTTTGCCTCGCCAGGAAGATCATGCCGAGAGGACTGAGAGTCCTTAAGATGCCAACCTATGGAATGCAGTATCTGGACTTACTGGCCAGCTGACAGTTACTCAGTTTGGAAGTAAGCACCAAATATATGGCTCTCCTTATTGATTTTTTCAAGCCGGAGGAAAATTTATTAAGAGCTTCTATTAAGGAGCAACAATCCATGTTATATATAAAGTACCCCAGTGCATTAGTAGATCGTATTTTGGAAGGGCTCCTAGATGGGGTTATAGTATATGAAAGAAGGCTGTTACAGCAAAAGAAAGAGACAGACATGACTTTCAAAAGGGGCATGTGTTTACATGGCCCAGATTTGAAACTGTCCAAAAGGGACAAGAACGGGTAATGAAACTGTTAATGTTATACAAAAGCGTGTTACTCCAGAAATTGCTGATATTAACTCTACCCCCTTGCAAGGGGGAGGAGGAAATAATGAGACAGTTGTTAATAGACAGAGTTGTATTAACTTGACTCAGCTTGCAACGGAGCACAGTAACACTCTCACAACATAATGCGAATACTGCTGAACATCTGTTAATTGAAGGAAATAATACTACTTTTGTAGGAGATGTACGGCCTAAAATAGCACCGCTTATGGGTGCCGTACCCCCTGCAATAGCCTCAACTTCAGCAATTGGTGACCTCCCCATTTTCCATTACCTGTCAATGGGGAGAAGGGACCCTTGAGGACATGGTCCAAAAGCAGCGGGGAAGCAATAATGCGAACTGTCAATGGAAGGACAGTCAAACCAATTCCTCAAGAAAATGTGGAGTCAAGTGGGGACACATTAGTTTGGAACCTTTCCAAACATATTTTAAATCAAGATTAACTGTCTCTGTTAAATAAAGGTCTCACATTTATCTCCTCTAGGAGTAGTGATATAACTGAAACCATGATTGATGTAAAATGTTTTAGTAGGAATGTTGTGCTTAAACTTGAATTGGAAATCAGATAACAATATGAATGCTTTTAAGAGGCCTAGTTTGTATATGCCTAATTCTCATCCCTTAGTAAAAGCCTTTAACAAAATGATTGAGTATGATTTATATCAGTATTATGATAATAAAAAAACTCACAGAAATGCTAAACATAATTTAAACTATAAGGAACGATTAGCTCTAAAAGGTTTGCAAAATGATGACTCTATTATGATCAGGCCTGCAGACAAAGGAGGTCCAATTGTACTTATGGATAGATGTGATTATGTTAAAAGCATGGAAGTCATGTTAATTAATGACCAATTTTATCGTCATGTTGACATGGATGAGGAGTATTCCCTACAAGGGAGGATCCGGTTCATGCTAGCAGATTTATCAAGAAGTAGACTGATAGATATAGGTCTTGATAACTTTCTGAAGGTTGAATACCCATTGTTGCCTACTATACAAGGCTTACCCAAAATTCATAAGGATGGTTTTAACCCTCCAATGAGACTGATAGTTGCTGGTAAGGGATGGGCCACTGAGCCGTTTTTTCTGTTTGTAGAGAAATGGCTATGACCCATCCTGGATAATAATAACTTTACTCTTAAAGACACTAAGCAGTTTTTGATTGACTTATACCAATACAGTGGTTCTGTGACTTTGGATTCAGACTGTTATTTTGTTACCTTGGATGTTCAGTCTCTTTTTACCATCATATCCAATGATTTGGGTATTCAATCTGTGCAAACATATTTACATAGACATAGTGAATATGGGCAGGAATGAATAGATCTGATATGTTCATTCCTGGTGGTTATATTAGAGAATAATGTCTTTACATTTAATAATCACATCTACATTCAGTGTGATGATGTAGCTATGGGCACTTCATGTGCCAATAGCTACGCCAACATGTTTATGGCATTATGGGAAGAACATACATTGTTCAAGATGGATATGTATCTTAGATATGTTAAATTTTATCTACATTTCGTCGATGACATCTTTTTAGTTTGGGCAGGTACAGCTATAGATTTGGAAAGGTTTCTAGTGGAATTGAATGGGATGTATGAATACCTGAAATTTACCATGAATTATTCTCAAACCAGAATAGAATATTTAGATGTTTATGTGGAAAGGCTTGAGAATGGCTTTATCAATACTGGGGAGTTTAGGAAACATTGCTACAGGAATACTCTGTTATATAGAAGTAGTATGCATCCCCGGTATATTTTTTGAAATATTATCAGGGGACAAGGGATGAGAGCCTCAAAATTGAATGTCTCAGATGAGGGGTTTCATCAAGAGCTGACTAAACTTAAAGGAAGGTTGATCGATAGGGGCTATAACCCACCTGAAATAGAGAGGAATCTTGAAGAGTTGGTGACCTCAGACTTGATAGAGTCCGACCATACTACTCACCCATTACTGATGATATACATCATTCTATGGGTACACCCACATCAACTAATATTAAGGTACCGATGTTCTTCATTACAGATACTAAACCTATTATGGATATCATTAATAAGAATTGGCAGGTGTTGACCACAGCTGCAGATGTTAGGAGAGTTGTTGGGGAACATCCCACTTTCCTGTTCAAAAATAAACATAACCTGAAAAAGTTATTGTGCCACCCTAAGGACAGTAATAGATATATTGAAGGAGTGACTGGTATGCACCCTTGTGGGAACTGTAATTTTTTGTTGTTATATTGATACCACCAGGTCATTCATACATCCAGATACAGGTCAGCACTACACATTTGAAATTAATGCCAATTGTAGAACACCACATGTGGTCTACTTTGCCAAGTGCCTAACATGTGGATCGTTCTACATTGGTAAAACGGACAGGATTTTTAGACATAGAGTGAGGAAACACATTTATAACATCAGGATTAAGTCACAAACCAATGCTCTATCTAAACATGTTATGATGCTAGGAGATGACCACATGTTTAAGTTTATGGTGATAGACAAAGTGATACCTACTGTACGTGAAGGTGATATTAGAAATATGACGGAGAGTAGAGAGGTGAAATGGATAATAAGACTTAGGGCAGATAGAGGGAAGGGCTTAAATGAAAGAACATCCATTAAGCCTACATTAAAATCAAGTAAACTATCAGTTAGATAATAATTGCTTTATGTTTTTATATATAATTGTTATGTTTTATATATATCATATTTATGATAACATACTGCTAAATGTATTTTTATTGTGTTCACATCTTTGCAGATTTTTATGTAGTTTTCTATGTAGGGAATATGGTGGGTTTCACTTTAAATTAATGCAGTTAAGTTGTATGTATGTTGATTGGTTGATGTATAGTATTTAAACAGATCATATATTGAAGGTTTTTATGGTCTGAAGAAGCTCTTATGCGAAAGCGCTTACCTCCTTTATTAAATACAATTTCATGTTATATGGTTGGACTCATATGAATTGCATGGTTCGTGTATTGCCTTATTTTTCTTTGCTGGTTTTATTTATTATACTTAATTTAGCTGAGTCAGAAGCTGTAAAAAGAGAACGCTAATTTGTGTATGCACCTGCTGTCTATACAGGAGAGGGGAAAAAACATCATATTGTTGTACTGGCTGAGTCAATGGATAACCCTGAGTGCTTAAAACATAAATTTAGAGAAGCATCCAGCAATGTTATGTCAGAAGATACATTTGCTAGAGTCTGTCATGGTAAAAGGCTTGATTTGGCAAGGAGTGTGAAGCTTGTTGCTTATGGAGGTGAAGAAATTCAAACCAATGGCTCATTAGTGCTTTCATGTTACTCTGCAGGAAGAAGCTATGACTTGTTATTTTATGTGGTCAAGAGGCGCGTCCAGTCATTATTAGGGCTCGGAGACAGTTTAAAAATGGGACTGCTTTTATTTAACAAGGAAGTCCACCATGTCAGCTTAAAAAAACACGACTCTAATTTTGGCCAGCACATTTTTTCTGTCTATACTGATCTGTTCCAAGACAAACTAGGCAAACTTCCAGTTGTGTACTCAATGAAGTTAGACCCAGAGGTTAGCCCAGTTATCAGGCCAGCATGTAAAGTTCCAGTAGCTATGCAGGACAGAGTCAAAGCCAAGTTAGATAAAATGGTGCAAGAATGTGTGATTTGTCCAGCTGAAACTCCAACTGAATTGGTATCTTCCATGGTGGCACCTCCTAAGAAAAGATCAGAGGACATCAGAATATGTATTGATCCATGAGATTTGAACAAAGCACTAAAAATACCTCATCATCCAATGCACACAGTCAAAGAAGTCACAGCCTCGAGGCCAAATGCCACTATTTTTTTCTGTCTTAGATGGAAAGAGTTCATTTTGGCAAATTCAGATTGACAATAAATGCTCATTACGTTTAGTACTCTGGCAGGTACAGATTTTTGATAATGCCATTTGGGATAAATTCTGCAAGTGAAGTCTTTCCACATGCAATGGAGCAACTTTTTTCTGGGTATCCTTGTGCTATCATAGTAGACAACATACTAGTAGGAGGTCATAATGAAGCAGAGCATGACAGAAACCTCAGAACAGTTCTAGAAAGGGCACATCAAGTGAATCTTAAGCCCACACAAATGCAAATTCAGGCTACAAGAAGTTACGTATGTTGGTCATTTATTTACAAATACAGGCCTGCGACCAGACCCTTCTAAACCAATAGCCATTCTTGAGATGCCAACTCCAAACAATGTTCAAGCCCTAAAACATTTTCTTGGCATGGTCAACTACTTGGGCAAGTTCATTCCAGACTTGAGCCAACTTTCAGCACCACTTAGAGAGCTGACATGTAAATATATTACTGGTCTTGGTTACAGCAACACCAAACAGCATTTGATGTCCTGAAACAGGGAATTGCTAGTACACCAACTCTCAGATACTATGATGTTCACAAACCAGTTACACTTTCCTGTGCTGCTTTGAAATGTGGACTTGGTGCAGTCATTCTACAAGAGGATCAACCTGTTGCATATGCATCAAGAACTCTTACCCAGACTGAGATCCAGTATGCCCAGATCGAGAAAGAGCATTTGGCAATTGTGTTTGCATGTCCAAAGTTCCATGATTTAATTTATGGTAGACCTATCCAGATCAAAACAGACCACCAAACTCTAGTCACAATTCTGAAAAAAAAACTATGTATTCAGCTCCAGCCCAACTGTAATGTATGATGTCATGACTGAAAAAGTACAATTTTCAATCTTGTCTACAAGAAAGGCAAACTTCTTTTTCTTGCTGATACATTATCCAGATTGCCCAGAAAGACCACAGAACAGCATGAGAATAAGAACCTTGATTTTGAAATCATGGAAGTGAGAAATATTTCTTCCACACGTCTTGATGAGTTGAGAGATCACACAGCCGCAGATCCAGTTTTACAGAGGCTTACCCACTTTATCAAACAAGGATGGCCATCAAAGCAATCTAGTTTACCTCAAGAAGTGCAACCTTATTTTCTATACAGAGATGAGATTTTGGCTGACAAAGGTATCATTATGAAATGTCTAAAAGTAATTGTTCCAAAGTCTTTGCACCCAGAGTACATTTCTGTTTTGCATTGTGATAACTCAGGAATCTAATCGACCAGAAGAAGAGAAAGGGTTAGAATTCTGGCCTTCTATGTCACAAGACATTGACAGAGCACTTTCATCTTGTTCAATGTGTAATAGTACAAAGCCTCATCAACAGAAGGAACCACTTCAGCTTAACCAGATTCTGAAACGACTTTGATCGACAGTAGCCACTGATATCTTCTAGTGGAATGGTCAACATTATTTGGTGTTAGTAGATTCTTACTCCAATTGATTCAAGATTGACCTACTTCCTAACCTACCATCCAGTATTGTCATTACTAAGATGAACTGTCATTTTGCTGTTCATGGAAGTCCATACAGTAATTCCTGACAATAGCACGCAATGTACAAGTCAACAGTTCAAAAAATTTGCTGAAGAATGGGACTTTACTCATGTCACAAGTAGTCCAGAGTACCAGCAGTAAAATGGTTTGGCAGAATGTGCAATTCAAAGTGCAAAACAGTTACCTGAGAAGTCAGAACAAGACAATAGTGATGTTTTCCTGAATCTCTTGTATCTCAGAAATGTTTCTCGTAATAAACATCTTGGTTCACCTGCTCAGAGACTTCTGTCAAAACAAACCAGAACCACATTACCACTCAAAGCCAATCTGTTGAAGAAGCGCCTATGCCAGAAGCCCTACTATGATAAGAACAGCAAACCACTCAATCCATTAAGAGAGGGAGAAGTGGTAAGGATGTAGACATCCAAAGGTTATGATTGGATTAGTGTCATGAAGAATATTGGTCCAGAGCCGAGACTGGACATTATAGAATCAGAAAGATTTTATGTGGAATCGGAAGCATTTGGGACCAGTTTCCAAGCCTATAGACTCTTTATCACAGGGTGAGTTGTCCAGTGTTCCAATTCCAGAGGAAATTCCAGAGGACATTCCTGTTCTTATGATGAATCTGGAATTTCCTGATATGAGTTGTGCACTGCAGACTGTCAATGTTGCTAAATTTAGTCCAAACTGTTAAGTTATGAGATACAGTTGAATCTTTAAATCCTGTAGTAGATATGAAGCAACTTGGACATGAACACTGTGTTTTGTTCATGATGTATATTGTACTGCATGTCTGTGTCTGATATTGTTTTGTATAAAGGGCAATCTTTTTAAGAGGGAGGATATAAATCAATATATGTATATATACCTTTAAGAACCTATCCAAGGGCTTGCACAAGTGTATAAACACTGATCATGTACAAGTCTGACTGCCATTTTGTAGTTAGCTGTTGAGATGTAAGCACGTATGTATGTATGTATGTAAGCTCTGTTTGTTAACTAGTTTGTTCATATTTAAAGATGCTGCTGCTATCCATCCTGATGTGTTTGTATGTATTAAAGCATCTGAATGAAACCCCAGGCCTTCTTGTTATGTGTATTAGAGATAACTGAGTGATGCTATGTATGTCAGCATATAGTAATAATACAGCAAAAATACTTCTAAATGGCTGGTTAAGCCATATAAAGGAAGAGTGGTGTAAGACAGGGACACCCAATGAGATGTATACTCTTTGCACTAGTTATGAATGTGAAAGTATGTGTAATAAATTACAAAAGGAAGGAGGTGAGATAAATAACACCTGAAGGGTTAAGAATTCCAGTTCTGTTAATATATGCAGATGACGTTATAACAATTGCAAAAAACAAATATGGGATAAAAGAGGTAATAATTTGCACAAATGAGTGTCTAGAGGAGATAGGGATTGCTTTAAATAAGGACAAAATTAAAGGTTTAGGTAAAGTAGTAAAGATTGGGGGTATTTATTTTACAATGAATGAAATTTATGTGTTAGGTATAAAATGTGGGAATAAAGATGTAAATAGAATTCAAAGGGAAAAACAATAGATGTAATAAAACAAACCTGTCTTTTTTGGAGAACATATAAATTATCATTCGCAAAAATGCCTTATTTAATAAATTCAGTACGGATGGGAAAAAAGGCTCTACTTAGCAAGTGTATTTATGTTGCCAACAGTACTTGAAAAGGATTTATTGCCAATATTTTTTTTTCATTTATATGGGGTCTATATTAAACCCAGTAGAAGAGGAGTTTTGTATGTAAATAAAGAAGAAGGAGGTTTTGGGTTAATTAACCCAGTGGTATATGCTGTTTCATTACATTTGTACAGTGTTAAAGAAGATAAATGAAAAAATTAGAGATCAGTAATAAAATTGTATAAATATACATATGGTTAATTTTGGGATATGGTAAAAAAGAGTAAAAGAGAAAAAAGATTGTATAAATGAAGAAATAAAATGTTATCAAGAAAAAGCATATTTTTGAGGAAAATAAAATTGATGAACAGAAAAAGAAATGTATGGTATAAGAACGTAATGATAAAACATTACTATGTAAAACTAATGGAAAATCTAACACATGAAAAACTTACAGTTATACAAATAAGAAGTAAATGGTGCAATCAGAAAGTACAATGTCAAGATTTTTTGTGGAGACTGGTAATAGATAAATTACCAGTAAAAGGAAAAATGCCACATAAGAAGAAAAGTGATACAATATGTTTACATTTTCAAGAAGAAGAAACTACAGAACATGTGTTTTTGAAATGTAAAATAGTAAAAAAGGTATGCGGAATCTATGTAAAAAAGATTTTTTCATAGATATAAAAGAAGTGGATAAAATAAACATGGATATGATTAAATATGCATATTATAAGAAGTAAAGAATATGTTAAAACAATAGATAAAAAAGTTATTTTATGTTATACGGGTTATATGGAATGAAAGAATAAATTAAATTATGTTTAATGGTAAATGGGTTTTAGCAACAATATTAAGTAATATCAGATGGTGATTATAGAAAAAGGAGTGTGGGTCTAATAGGGATGAAAATGTAGCATGATTGTGTAAACAGATTTGTTTATCTATATATATTTACACATTTGTAAATAAATATATAAATATTTTATAAATGAGATTTATTTTTGTGTATAAATAAAGGACTCCTACTCTTTTTGATAGGTGCCATGGGATCTTTTGCAGCCACCTCAACTACCACCAACTCAAGCAGATGGGATCTCAGTTTAACATCTCTTCCAAAGGATGACACACTCAGGAGTGCAACACCCCTCCCCCCTTATGCTGCAATGCAGTGTCAGCTGTACAATCACCTGAACCACAATTTTCTGGTCTTCCAGCACAAAGGCAGGTGTGCTACCTGTTGCATGAATGGCACAAGTGATTAAATGAACAAATATTATAATACCGTGTATCTCTGTCCTGATATGCCAATGGTAGTAATTGAACCCTGCTTTGAAAATACAGTAAAAATGTCACATTGTTAGGAAAATATGCATCTAAAAAATTTAAAGCTCAAAGGCTGAGGCAACTTACACTCTATTTCTGACATAAAATAGTTACATTTCCTATTTTTCTTGCAGAAAGTTTGTATTTAATCAAAATGTTAATGTTCCATAACCTTTTTAAAAAAGGATCAGTCATAAAATGGCACATTCAACATTTCTGACTCCATCCTGCTTACTGGATATCATTTTACATACTGTTTACAGTACATAGCTTTACAGACTGCACCTGCAAATCTTACATGCCAAATTTTTAGAATCTTGAACATGTTTTGTGTGTGTGTGTGTGTGTGTGTGTGTGTGTGTGTGTGTGTGTGTGTGTGTGTGTGTGTGTGTGTGTGTGTGTGTGTGGATATTAACTGAAACCTTGGCCAACATTCTTCTTATGATAAATGTATCAACATTATAAGCAAATCATAAAGCCAGTTTTGTGGTATAGAAGAATAAAGTTATGACTATATCCCAGCTTAAATTAATAGCCCAATTCAAGAATGAACCAGTACAAGGAAAATAAAAGGGTTAAGATGATGCCTGCTGGGGAAGAAAGAGAAGGGTATACATATTCATTGTATAAACTCCATATTAAGTCTGGAGTCTGGAGAGCAAATGATGTCATCGGCTACAAGGAGGGCAGGGCCTTTTCAGCAGTTATGCCACTCAATGAAGTGGGAAACAGTTACGGATTAAGAGAAATCCTCTTGACGCTTAATTTAAGATAATGGCATCACAGCTGTCACTCAACCCTCACTCCTTAGGAGAATGGAGTACAGGACTGTCACCACCCCAGAGAATGAATGAGATGTGTGATGGATTGATTGAAGACTTGATAGTCACTAGAGATCAGGAGCAAAAATAAACTATCAAAACAAATCTTAAAACAAGTATATTTCATGATGGTTCTTTGTCAAGGAAGTTGTTTGTCATGATTGTACCCAAGCTGACCCAGGCTTTGACTAGTAGCAGGCCCAAGTGCTGAAGTTATGGCGAGGGGAACTAAACTGACATTGTCTCAGCACAGGAATGATAACTGCTGATAGGTGTTGCAGCCTCTAAACAGCACAGGTGGACAATAGCCAGGGGACATGTATGTGTGCTGGTACATGCCTGTATAGACCTCAGCACAGTCAACATTTCACTATACCTTCCAGTCGGTGAGGACAAAGGTTAGTGTGCATAAAAAATTGAATAAAACTGCTTGATGGTGGTTATCAGTCTGTTGAATATCACCTTCCTCCTTCCCCTCGCTAGAAGACAGTAGAAAGAAAAGTGACTATAGCAGGAATGGGACTTGATGGTAGAGTTGGGTCAGGCCAAAACATATTAAATATATCTTAACATTTGAACTTAGAATTCAAAAATAAATAAAAAAGAAAATAAAAATTATGAAAGAATGACAAAATAAGGAATCCTCGTGTTAAAACACTGAAATTCCTTGTTTATATTTATAGAAAAATCTTGCTTATTATATATAATGAATGTCCCGCAAAATGTAAAATAGGTCATTTTAATCATTTCTCTTTGAAGAGTCTTCAGTGAACAAATTGTACAAATAAATCTTTCTTTTCTTAAATTCTAAAGGGAAGTCTAAAGAAAATCAATACTTTGAGGAAGGAGAAAATTTGTTTTTATTTGCATTTTGTCATAATATTCTAGCTGTGAGATAGCAAATTAGCACATCACTTGTACACACTCAATGTGCTTGGCAAAAGCTTAAGTAAGAGTATCACCTGAAACTTTATCAGCAAAATGAATACCAAGTTAAGATATAGACCATAAAGACATTATTTGGAATTCATAATATTGAAATAAGATAAAGTCTACATTTTCTGACTGGCAAATAAGCTTGGGTATATCAATAACTAAAGCAAAATATATTATTTAGTGTGTGTGTGTGTGTGTGTGTGTATGGGTGTGTGCGTGCGTGCGTGCGTGTGTTCATGTGTGTGTGTGTGTGTGTGTGTGTGTGTGTGTGTGTGTGTGTGTGTTTGTGCATGTGTGCACATGTCTGTGCTCATGCGTGAGAGCCTGTAGATGTGTGTGTCTATGTATCTCTGTATGTCAAATCTGAAAGCAAAAGTATGCAGATGTTTTCAAGGAAAAAGCATTTTGCCTTCATAAAAGCAACTCAAGCAATTTTCAGTATGAAACTAATTTTTCTATTCTAGACAAATAACCGGCCTTGGATTTAGTAAATAACAAAGGTAAACATATAATTTTCTGGGAAACTACTGTTTTCACATGTAAAAGATGTAGCTCTCTGCAGTGCAGAATGCAGTTCCCTTTCGGTTCTGCCTGTGCAGGAATGAAAGAAAAAGAAACCAGCTGGAATTTAAGTAGCACATTTTCACATAATTTTAGTAGCAAATTCCATGTAACCTATATGCCTCAGCGTTAAATGTAATTAGCAACTGGCAACAGTCATACACTATGCAAAATGGGACTAAATGAGATTAAAAAAGGCTGGATAATATTCACGTCAGCTTAGGGCCGAGGAATAAAAAAAAAAGAAAGAGAGAGAGAGAGCATAGTGGGGGTGGAATAAGAGAGAGAGAGAGAATACTAGGGGTGAAATGCAAACAGGAACTTCAACAAACTTGCTTGGTGTTAGTCTAAGTAAATGATACAGTCATAGGCATGGATGTTTCACAGCTCTGGAATCTAACTGTTAGACTGCACTGCCTCCCACAGCATTCTGGGGGCTTGCACTCGTGGAGCAAGAATAAAATGATGATGCAACTTAAATTCTTTGCCCTTTTGGTTAAACCCATACAAGTCATCAAAATAAGGCTGGTCTTGTTGCCATATCGTTAACGTATTACCTCTAATTTGAGGCACAGTCCACATATGTGATAACCAAAGAGACCTTCTGGAGTCCTTCCTTCCAGCTGTTACAGTGCCTGTACTCTTTAAAAAGACTATTAATTCTGTGCATGAAAAATCATGTTCTGCAAGCTCACCTGAGATGGCCAGCCTTAATTCATGTTTAATCTGAAATGAAAATTAAATCCACACTGTCAAAAGCAATATGATAACTTTTAGTCAAGAAATGCTTTTGTAAGAATGTTTTAAAGAGACGTCATCCTACAAAGCACATGTACAAGCAGAACTGAGTTAAATGTTGCTTCCATTTCAATGCACTATAATATTGTCATTCAAAGAGCATGCATACTGATTAAATGGAAAATATAGTCTGTTATTTTCTTCTAACTAGAGACTACATACTAAGTGGTACTTATAGGATTTGAACACAGAACCTTATTTTTAAGTTCTCTTCTCTGAGGCCACTTGGCCAGACTATCATCTTTAAGAAGTGATACCACACCACTTACTTATTGAAAACTTGAAATATAGCACAAAGTGCACTGAAATATAATAGTTGGAGTTTGTTAAAAGGTAATATAGTATGTTCAAATAGCACTTATGTCACCAAATATCAGAGACGCTGATATTTGAAATAGTTAACTATTGCTGTCGCAAATATTTTTATTGATGCACAGACCCCAAGGTATTGTTGCCAGGTGATGACTCAGAAATATCTCAGCCTTCCCATCTGCAACAAAAACACAGACTGACACATACTGCAGGAGTGTGTGTTGTAGTAATATTTTCAATTTAGGAATTTTGAGTTGGAACCTTGAATTAAGTGTTTTTATTAAGTGCATTTAATAAAAATGATTTTTGCTTTTCAGTTCATAAGAAACTTTCTTGAATTAACATATTTAAATGTCATTGAAAATAATAAAAGAAACACTGACAGAAAAAAAAATACCGGTGTTCATGATATATAACAGCAGAGCAGATCATTTAGTTTACCCGGCATCCTTTGCAGGATGCTCAGCAGACAAAAATCCATAAGACACACACACACACACTTTGCTTCTTTCTCTCTAGTTCAGGCTGTTTATACTCTTGTCTGATATTTCCAAGGGTTTTTAATCACAACTGTAGCAGATTGATCAATGACAGATATGAGCAACAACTTTTGCATGCTAACAGTGCAGCATTTTTTATCTGAGATAATATTTCTCTCTTAAAAGGCTTCCACTCTGCTATGTATTAATTAAAATCTAAATACTAAATATTGATTGATGCGTTATCAGGCCATAGCAGTTGGGCCATGCCACATTGATTTTTGCTGTGATTTATTATCATATTTAAGAAAAATCATTTTGTGTGATTATACGAGGAAATAGACTTTAGTGAGGGTGTAATTCTTTTGTATCACTTTTGTTGTGTGGAAGACGGGCCAATTCCTCAATTGTAGCCAAGATTACTGATATTCACCATGGCTTTTTCTCTTTGGCCTCTAACAGCTAATGCTTTAAGCCTGCTCGGTCTTGTCATTAGGAATAATAGGCAATAGGATTACCTCTGTAATCACAAAGAAGATTAACGGGCGGTATGAAGCAGCCATCATAAAATTATCTGTATTAACAAGCATATTCTTTTTACTTTATTAAATCAATAACATGACTGGTGATCAATTTGTCATGAGCTTAAATGGCAAGGATGATGCGATGAGGCAACAGCACCAAAGTATTTAGACACGGTGTGTGTGTGTGTGTGTGTGTGTGTGTGTGTGTGTGTGTGTGTGTGTGTGTGTGTGTGTGTGTGTGTGTAAGCAAATGCATTTTTTTCTCTGCTACAGCTTCTCAGTTGCTGCACATACTGTCAAAATCTAAACATTTAAATGAACAAAAGCTTTACAACAGCTTCTTATTTTAGAAATGCTCATTGGTAACATTTGCTTGGTATTACCTTTATCAGAGTTTACCACTCAGGAGCAGTGATAATCTATTACATTTGCCGTTTGTCTCATGGTAGTTGGCACAGAGAGTTAAGGTTGTGAGTTGTAGTTCTGGTGGTACACGGTTTGATTCCCTCGGCCTTCATTTACTTATTTAACCTGATATTTCTCTCAGGTAGTCCCTGAAAAGGGACAATCTGTCCATGGGGCCTACCTGGTTAACCAAAGAAGTTATAATTACTAAAAGCAATTATGATACTTGAAATGGTAAAATTGATGGCTATTAATATTTGATTTGAAGATGGCTATTCCTCTTTCTCTCTCTTTACAGAGCTCTTCTTATATTTATTGTGCATTCAGTTAGTTCAAACATGACAGAAGCAAAGGCAAAGGTGTTATATTAGTATATCAAAAGTTACTCTTGAGAGTTGTGTGGCTTCTGTTGTAAGCCATTTGGTGT